>NC_134359.1:28916439-28978939 GCF_048569485.1 Anomaloglossus baeobatrachus
ACATATATGTATATATATATATGTATGTATATATATATATATATATATAATGTGATAGTGTATGTATGTGTGTATATGTGCGTGTGTGTGTGTGTGTGTATATATATATATATATATATATATATATATATATATATATATATATATATATATATATATATATATATATATATATACATACAGTCAGGGCCAGAAATATTTGGACAGTGACACAAGTTTTGTTATTTTAGCTGTTTACAAAAACATGTTCAGAAATACAATTATATATATAATACGGGCTGAAAGTGCACACTCCCAGCTGCAATATGAGAGTTTTCACATCCAAATCGGAGAAAGGGTTTAGGAATCATAGCTCTGTAATGCATAGCCTCCTTTTTTTCAAGGTACCAAAAGTAATTGGACAAGGGACTCTAAGGGCTGCAATTAACTCGTTAACCTGTAATCGATGAAGTAGTTAAAAGGTCTGGGGTTGATTACAGGTGTGTGGTTTTGCATTTGGAAGCTGTTGCTGTGACCAGACAACATGCGGTCTAAGAAACTCTCAATTGAGGTGAAGCAGAACATCCTGAGGCTGAAAAAAAAGAAAAAATCCATCAGAGAGATAGCAGACATACTTGGAGTAGCAAAATCAACAGTCGGGTACATTCTGAGAAAAAAGGAATTGACTGGTGAGCTTGGGAACTCAAAAAGGCCTGGGCGTCCACGGATGACAACAGTGGTGGATGATCGCCGCATACTTTCTTTGGTGAAGAAGAACCCGTTCACAACATCAACTGAAGTCCAGAACACTCTCAGTGAAGTAGGTGTATCTGTCTCTAAGTCAACAGTAAAGCGAAGACTCCATGAAAGTAAATACAAAGGGTTCACATCTAGATGCAAACCATTCATCAATTCCAAAAATAGACAGGCCAGAGTTAAATTTGCTGAAAAACACCTCATGAAGCCAGCTCAGTTCTGGAAAAGTATTCTATGAACAGATGAGACAAAGATCAACCTGTACCAGAATGATGGGAAGAAAAAAGTTTGGAGAAGAAAGGGAACGGCACATGATCCAAGGCACACCACATCCTCTGTAAAACATGGTGGAGGCAACGTGATGGCATGGGCATGCATGGCTTTCAATGGCACTGGGTCACTTGTGTTTATTGATGACATAACAGCAGACAAGAGTAGCCGGATGAATTCTGAAGTGTACCGGGATATACTTTCAGCCCAGATTCAGCCAAATGCCGAAAAGTTGATCGGACGGCGCTTCATAGTACAGATGGACAATGACCGCAAGCATACAGCCAAAGCTACCCAGGAGTTCATGAGTGCAAAAAAGTGGAACATTCTGCAATGGCCAAGTCAATCACCAGATCTTAACCCAATTGAGCATGCATTTCACTTGCTCAAATCCAGACTTAAGACGGAAAGACCCACAAACAAGCAAGACCTGAAGGCTGCGGCTGTAAAGGCCTGGCAAAGCATTAAGAAGGAGGAAACCCAGCGTTTGGTGATGTCCATGGGTTCCAGACTTAAGGCAGTGATTGCCTCCAAAGGATTCGAAACAAATTATTGAAAATAAAAATATTTTGTTTGGGGTTGGTTTATTTGTCCAATTACTTTTGACCTCCTAAAATGTGGAGTGTTTGTAAAGAAATGTGTACAATTCCTACAATTTCTATCAGATATTTTTGTTCAAACCTTCAAATTAAACGTTACAATCTGCACTTGAATTCTGTTGTAGAGGTTTCATTTCAAATCCAATGTGGTGGCATGCAGAGCCCAACTCGCGAAAATTGTGTCACTGTCCAAATATTTCTGGACCTAACTGTAAAAATATAAATGAAAAAACATTGGTAGTGAATTTTTATAAAAAAAAATATGTACATTAAATTATTTTTTGAGTCGAAATTGTAGATCAGTCAACAAGACAAGTCTAAATTGTCACAAAAATAATTTTTCATCCTGACCTAGAGTTTTGCACCAATACTTGCAGGATGATGATGAGGGATGCACAGGACAGTATGTGTTATGGACCTGTGGCGCCCCTGACCTGGTCAGGCACCACTGAGTACTGCACCCATCCTGGGGACAGTACAATACAGGTAATCCAGAAGGCTGACCGAGGTGTGACTACACAGGCGCATAGTGATCAGGTCTCACACATGTACCTTTGAGAGGACCCCTGGGGATCCCAGGAGGGGGAAAAGCCTTCACCTCCACTGGAATAGTGGAGGGGGCCAAAAGCCTCCATCTCCAATCAAGGGGTGTGGTAAGAGAGTCTGGTTGCTAGGTGGCGTAGGCAAGAACAGGAGAGGAGGAGCAGTGAGCCGGTTCAGTGCAGAAGTCCAGGGAGCTCAGAGAGGAGCAGACCCCTGGGGCTGTTGCAGTCTGACAGCGTCCGCGCAGTGGCTACCGACGGGGGAGAACGGTCACCTAGGAGTGCTACCCGAAACCCACCTCCAGCTAGAGAGAGAGCACAGAGTGGGAAGTAAGGAGACTGCTAGGGAGAACCAGGCCCAAACGGGCGGCAGATCCCGGAGCGGGGATAGATCCACCTTTCCCTGCTAAACCTGCCGGTGTGGGGCCCCTCAAAGCCCACACCACAACACCCAAAAGCCGCAGCCACGTAGCCACAGTTAGGGCCCATAGTTCACAGGAGGCAAGCAGCTGGAGTGATCTGGCCCAGGCCACAAGCAAACGGCAAACGAAGGGGAGAGAGGCTTCAGCATCTTCCCTGGGTGACCCCCATAGGGACTAAAAGTCGAGGTTACCCCAAACCACCAAGGGCTAAGGAAGGCGAGTTGGTAGTCACCATCAGAAGTCAGCCTGAAGGATACCTGGTTCCAGCCTGGTTCATCCCAGCTACGCCCGGGTTACTCACCCTGCCATCTGAAGTGAGTAAAAACCCTGAAAGACATTCTGCGTGTGTGGAGTTATTCTGCGCCTTGTGGTTCTACACATCTACACAGGACCCTGGGGCATGCCTCACTCTCAGGAGGCTACTACACCTGACTGCACATACCATCAGCCCCAGGCACCCCTAACCTGCAGTGGCGGTCCCCACTGACCGCAATACTGAGAGTGGCGTCACGACAAATAGAAGATTTCCTACCGGTGACAAGATCCAGCAGAGTGGAGTCCCTGAAGGTAATGCACCGACACAACACCTGTGGGGCTTCACAGACCCATGAACCTCAACTGCCACATTTTACGGGAATATATACAATATATTGGGTTTAGTGGAAAAAACCCTTGTGTAGAGTTCAATAGAGTCCAAGATCCGGAGTTATATAGAGCATGCCTCAATTTTCCTTCTATGGCTTTGCATGAAATTACAGGCATACAGAGACACATTAAAGAGATTGTACAGGTTTGGCATAAATGTTTGCAGATTTGTGAATCCTTACGGTGCACTCTGTGAGGAGTCTCTGTTGCCAGCAGCGGGACTAGGCGATCATATTACTGCAAATGTATGACTTGCAAACTTCCAACCACATTACAATTAGACGTCCTTGTATTGAGAGAGAGACTGAGCACGTCTAGTTGGAATGAGGCTGGGACTGGGCATATCTCATGTGGTCACATGACTGCCTGCTCCCATTACCTTTGTGGCGTCACAGGGTACTGCACCTCACTTAAGATGCAGTATTTATCTTTGGTAAGGAGGAGGTTAACCACCGGTGTTTCCACATTTCACCTTACATACAGCTTAGGTACCTTTTCACTGGGTACTGGACTAGGGTAGTCTGGGGGGTGGCCATCACGAGGCATGGAACTTTCCTGGTCACTAGGACAACCAACTGGGGGGCAGGCACCACTTGGGGTAGAAGTAGGAGCAACTATTACACAAACTTCAGTCAAGTCGGGACTTCAGTTATGGCAGCATAACACCACTTTCTTCCTTCTTTTTCTCCACGGAGCCCGAGGCTTAGAGCGGGAAGCTCAGCCCGGGTTCCTCACTTCTGGAGGGACATCCGTTGGGAAAGGACACTTTCAAATACCAGTGGCTATCTGTAGCTTATCTGAGATCAGCTGGAGCCTATCACGGCAGAGACTGGTACCCCCGGGCAACCAAAGCACAGTGAGTAAAGACCTGCAACCGCAACTGCCGGGTCCGTCCTTCATTGCCGGCGCCCCGCGCTTCAGCGCCAGCGGACACTGCTACCACCAACATCCTCTCTGGGGCCTAGCTTTGACTGCAGGAAACTGAACTACCTTAGCTGCAACACCATCTGCCCCAGAGGACTGAGCCGCAGCAGCGGCTAATCCCTGGCCGCATACCGCAGGTGGCGTCATGAGACAACTTCCTCAACCACCATTATCTCATCCTCCATCCTCCTCCATTTTATTGTACACCTCGGGGACACAAAAACTTTGATAAGGGCCACCCGTGACATCCCCCTGACCCGACATCACCGGCCCCGCGACGAGTGCAATTTAACCCCACCCCTGCCCCGTCAGTGCTTCACCGGCACCAGAGAATCCTAATAGAGCACACAGTGCACGTTGTGAGGATTCACAAGTCTGTAGTCACATAGTGATTGCAGACTTTCATATCAATACTGAGCAGTCTTTGCACCTTTATAACCGCTCTTTTGTAGCTCAATACATATTGTGTACACAAGTCCAACAACCTTGTAAAAATTCCTTGTTGGGATTTATTAAAACATGGGAAGACTGATTGCATTAGTATTAGGATGTATGAACATAATAATAAGCGCTTTACATACATTGGCAACTCTGTCCCCATTGGGGCTCACAATCTAAGGTCCCTAACAGTCTTTGGAGTGTGGGAGGAAACTGGAGGAAACCCACACAAACAAGGGGAGAACATACAAACTCCTTGCAGATGTTGTTCTTTGTGGGATTTGAACCCAGGACCTCAGCGCTTCCTGGCCAAATCTCTCTCTCTTTTCTGGAACAATGACTCGAGCACAACTAACCAGTTACTTTAGCGGGGGGGGGGGGACATTTAGATGGCCCACGCAGAACAAAACTTGCCGGGCAATGCCAGCAGCACTCGGATGATAGGGATTGTGGTGTCTGGGAAGATGGATATTAGATTGTTAGGCAATGTCTGATGCCTGATGCCTGTGGCTGATGGGAACTGTGGTGGCCGGGGGCTGTGTCAGGGCAGGTAACAGAACTGGGACTTGGCGAGGAAGAAAACTCTTAAGTTACCCATTGACTCCTATTGTGCTTGGTACGTGAATGGAGCATTTCTGAGTTTCCAACATGCTCGATTCAAGTACCAAGCACTCTCATCACGAATTATAACATGTGGTGATCTTCACATGTCCATGTTTTCACATGGACCGTGTGTCTGTATGAAGTTCAGAGAGAAATAACCGCTTCTTGCAGCAGCACGGATGACCAGGGCCAGGTCTATGGTCTATATGCCATCCGTGTGCTGTATGTGTATAACATTGCAAAGTATAGAAGCTTTGTAATTTCATTCCAGCTTAATAATAATAATAATAATAATAATAATAATAATAATAATATTATTATCTGTACTCCCCGGCTTCACCCGGGTTAATAACTGCTGTTAACAAAATAGAATGTATTAACAAAAATGTATTCTGCACACAAAAACCACAAAACAAATAGATAGAGATGTAATTATAATGTCTGTCTCCCCCTCTGTATATAGCTCTGTCTCTCTCTATCTCTTTGTCTGTCTGTCACTTTCCCTGTCTGTCTCTTTCCCTCTCTTTCCCTGTCTTTCTCTTTCCCTCTTTCTTTTTCCCTGTGTCTGTTTCTTTGTCTGTCTCTTTACCTGTCTGTGTCTGTCTCTTAACCTGTCTCTCTCTTTCCCTCTCTTTCCCTGTCTCTCTTTCCCTCTCTTTCCCTGTCTGTCTCTTTCCCTCTCTTTCCCTCTCTGTCTCTTTCCCTCTCTTTCCCTGTCTTTCTCTTTCCCTCTTTCTCTTTCCCTGTCTCTGTCTCTTTGTCTCTTAACCTGTCTCTCTCTTTCTCTGTCTGTCTCTTTCCCTGTCAGTCTGTCTCTTTGTCTTTGTCTGTCTCTTTGTGTCTGTTTCTTACCCTGTCTGTGTCTGCCTTTTTCCCTGTCTGTGTCTGTCTCTTTCCCTGGCTGCATTGTGACACACCAACATTCCATTTAAGGGCATGGCTGCGCATTCTTCTGACGTTCTGGCTGTACTGTGGCTCCCAGCTCCATTCGCTTTAATGGAGGCAGGTTTTTTGGTGAATAACTGTAAAGCGCGGGGTTAAAATTTTTCCTCAAAACATAGCCTATGTCGCTCTCGGGGTCCAGAAGTGTGAGTGTGCAAAATGTTGTGGCTCTAGCTGCGATGGTGCAGATGCCAATCCCGGACACACACACACACACACACACATTCTGCTTTATATATTAGATTAATAGAACACCATTGATTCCATGGTGCTGTACATGAGAAGGGGCTCCATACCAAATACTTATACACGTTACAATAGACAAACTGGTGCAGAGGGGAGAGGACCCTGTCCTTATGGGCTTACATTCTATTGGATACTGGTTTGACAAACAGACGAGGCAACTCAGAACAGTGGTCATTGGGTATGGTGACAATACATTATAAGGCCCTGTGCGCACTGGAAAACGGAATTTTCTTAAGAAAATTCCGCAGGGTCTGAAAGATTACCGCACCTGCGGTAATAAAACGCGGCAAACCGCACCCGAAAACCGCATGTGGTTTGCCACAGTTTGCTACGGTTTAACCGCGTTCGGGTTGGTACATGTGCTTTAATGCATTCAATGCAATAAAGCACATTGAAAAAAAAAGTAATTTCCTTCTTAAATAGCAGATAAATAAATAGATAGAAGAATAGAGAGATAGAGGGATAGATAGAGGGCTAGATAGACAGACAGAGTCCCTGTGAGCACACGCTGCATTTCTCATGGTCAGTAGTGTGTTCACATTACCGGCCGTGGGAAATGACCGGTAATTACCTCTCTGCTGTTTGGCTGCGAGGCTGCATTCAGCAGTGTGTGTCGTGGCTGGATGCAAGCATCGCAGGACGTGGATTACGCCGGAGCTGTGTGGATTACACTGGAGCGGTGTGTTTCGGGAGGGGTTAATTAACGGGTGAACCAGGAACTTTTTTGGGTTTTATTTAAAATAAAGGATTTTTCGGTGTGTGTGTTTTTTCACTTTACTTACGGGTTGATCATGTCAGCTGTCACATAGACGCTGCCATGATCAAGCCTGGACTTAGTGGTGGCGATCCGCCGCCATTAACTCCTTATTACCTGGATCGCCACCGCATCACGGCATCTGGAAGAGCTGGGGACACTCCGGTACTGCCGCATAATGGATGCGACAGTCCCGGGGCAGCTGCCGCTGATATTCTCGGCTGCGGGAGGTGGGGGACATTAACCCTGCCCCTCGCCTTCCCCAGCCTGAGAATACCGGGCCGCCGCTGTGTGCTTACCTCGGCTGGAAGGTAAAAATACAGCGGAGCCCACGTGGTTTTTTTTCTATATTTCCGTTTGCTTTCTATGTGTATTCTATGTCTGTGTCTTTGTGTGAGTGTGATCTGTGTGTGTGTTCTATGTCTGTGTCTGTGATGTGTGTGTTTACTCTCTGCTCCGCTTCCTCTTCCTGTTATGACATCACTTCCCTGCAAACTGCAGGCAGCGTTGTACATTACCGCAAGTAAACCGCGAAATACCGCAGGGAATAACGCAGGAAAACACAATGAACCGCACAGAATTTGCTGCCTGCGTTATTCCCTGCGGGATTTCACGATTACATTACAGTCCATGGAGTGAAATGCCGCAGCGACGTGCGGAAAAGAAGTGACATGCAATTGTTTTTGCTGCAGGAATCCCGCAGCAAAACATGCAGCTGTCAAATTCCGCATAGTGCGCACAGCATTTTTTTTTCCCATAGGTTTTGCTGGTGAATAACTGCAGAGATGTTATGAATATTTTCTGCAGCGAAACATGCAGCAAAACCGCTGCAGCAGCGCTAAGCAGTGTACACTGGTAACCAGGGTAAATATCGGTTAACCAAGAAAAGCGCTTTGCTTAGTTACTCGATATTTACCCTGGTTACCAGCGTACACTGCTTACACAGTCGGTGCTCGTTGGTCTCCTGCTGTGCAGCATGCATCACTGTGTTTGACTGCGGGAGACAAACGAGCAAAAAATGAACCAGAGCAGTGTGTAACGATCAGCGATTTCACAGCAGGGGCCAGGTCGCTGCTTAGTGTAACACACAGCGAGATCGCTGATAAGGTCACTGGTACGTCACAAAACCTGTGACTCAGCAGCGATCTCTCTAGCGATCTCGCTATGTGAGAAGTACCCCTTACATCCACCATATTCCCTATGTTCTTCCAGATGATGGCTATCATGACTGTAGTGTGTGTATCCAGCTCCAGCCGGAAACAATAGTCCTTAGAGTTCCTTAATCCTGATGACAAATATTACGGCCAAAGCACAGGTATCCAGCTCTAATTTCTATAGTCCATTCATGGGACTTGGCCACCCCAACAGATCCTTGCCCCTCCACATCTCAGCATCAACTACATCCAAATGTGTCTCCTTGATTTTCTACCAGTTTTGGGATCAGCCTCCTTGGTTAAGGATAGGTGATCACATCCCACCCCCTTAAACATTTGTTTCATGTAACTCCAAGTATGAAGGAGGGCTTGGAAGTCCAATCTTTGGCCAGCCTGCAAGATTCTTTTCAGGTATGCCCCCTGCAGAGGGGAACCATAAACGCACAACCCCCCCCCCACCAGATGCCTGACAAGGAACTGCAAGCCTAATTACATTAAAGAGGACCACCCACCATGATTTTCCTATATAAACTAAAGCCAGTGCTGTACTGGCGCTGTCATGCCGATTCTATACAGACCTTTAGTTGTGAGATCGGATGTATAGTTTTTGAAATACAGGCAAGTAAAGTTTGTGACATGCACTGTTACTTGATTGATAGCAGCTACAGAATATCTAATAGGTGGGTCGGGTTTTGCTAGTTATTCCCATCCCTGTCTGCCTGCCTGTCCTTCCTCCTCCTGTAATAACAGAGACAAGGGGAGGAGGAAGGACAGGAAGACCGTCAGGGGTGGGAATAACTAGCAAAACCTGACCCACCTATTAGATATTCTGCAGCACCTATCAATCAAGTAACTGTGTATTTCACAAACTTTACTTGCCTGCATTTCAGAAACTATACCTCCGATCTCACAACTAAAGGTATGTTTAGAATCCGCATGATGGCACCAGTATAGCACTGGCTTTAGTTTATATAAGAAAATCCTGGTGGTTGTTCCTCTTTAAGTCCATGCAGGCCAACTAGGATACACACATTTACAACCCCTTCCCCCTTCAAATTGTGTCCTTTAAACAGACAAGCCAGTAATCTCTAATAAAAACACAACAATAAGATTTACATAACCGGCGATCCGTGCTGTAAAAAGTCTGCATCCCTTAGAGCTGTGGACTGTGCTCTATGTCCATTGGTCCAATATTCTTTAGTCCGCAGTCAGCTCCTCAACCGCACATCGCACTGAGATATTACATTGGGATATAACAATGAATTTTCCCAAAAGAACAACTTGGCTTCAGAAATCAGATTTGCTAAATCTGTATCAAAATTTTATATAAAGTTAATCATATTTTCAGATATTAATCAAGACCATACTTGTGTTACTATACATAAAATAACTTTATCTGCTTGTACATATGTCAAGTATCTTGGCAAATACTTGATATATAAAAAAAAAGTAAGGAAAAGAAAAAGGAAAAGACTGCGTAGTAGTGACAAGACTCCTGCTGGGTCTACATAAAGACACACCAGTGATTCGATGCACTTTGACAATGCCAGAACCCCCTACAAATTCAATAAACATTAAGCTAAGTTTGGATGATCGCTCAGAATTCAACATAATTTCCTGCGAAACGTCTACATGTTACGTTTTTTTTCTTTTCTCTCTACAATTACTTTAATTTGAAACATGAGCTCGCTCCGTTTTTCAGCTTTGTTTGGCAAAAAAAAGGGAAAATGATTGCGATTATATTGTTGTGCCTCCATTCTGCCTTTCTACTATGTCTTAACTTATCCTGAATGAGTTTGATATTAAAGAAGAAAATATGTTTCTTTTGGAAACCAAACAAAGGCGCTCACTTTTTATTTTTTTTATTTGACATTTTGGATAATTTGTACAAAGTGTTGTATTTGCTAAGACGTAATGGCCTGACAAGGGTGTTTAACAAGCCTGGAGACGGTATGGAAGATTTACAACAGAAGCCTTGAACTAACTACTATGTTATGTCTGTGGCAAAAAATACTCTTATCGGATGACATTTGTAGAGGGAATGACCAAGATGGACAGCTAACATTGTGGAAAGTTTGGCAAAAGAGATTGGCTTATTACATTATTTGGTAATCCTTCATACCTCCTTATCTTTTTTTAGTGTGTACTGCTTATGCAGCGCCCCTCGGGGCAGGTGGTTAACCTAGGCGTCGCCAGGACTTTTTGGGTCGGGTCAGGCGTTGTCATGGGTGGCCTCGCCTGGTTCTGTTGCCTCAAGTCATGCAGTAAACGGTGGGGAAAGCAGGGTTGTTGGGAAAAGTTTGTTGTGACGCCACCTGTGGCAAAGAGTAGCCGCCACTACAGGGTTCCTCGCCGGGGAAGGTGTTATGGCAGCCGGGATGGTATCGCTCCCCACAGGTGGAGTAGGCCCCCGCTGGATGGTGGGAGTTGTAATGGCCGTTTGCGCCTAAGCGCTGGGCGGCAGCACCGGTAAGGATGAGCTCTGTGGGTTCAGGTTGTAGTTTACTCGCAACTTCAGCTGCCAGCCCGGTCACACTGGTCACTGCCGTGATGGGCTCCGGTCAATCATAGATTCAGTAAGGGTTCACCACCGGTGTTTTGAGAGAGAGAGAAAGAGTGAGAGTCCTATTTCTAGGGTGTCCCCCTCCGCAGTTAGGTACCCTGGCTGAGCTCTCGCACCAAGCCGCTGGGCCCAATAAAGTCAAAGTTCTCCAGAGATGTCTTGCCAGAACTATGGTCCTGACGGGTCTGCTCTTGATGTGCGTGTGCTGTGCCTATTTCTACCCCAAGTGGAACCTGCCCCCCAGGCGGCTTGCTACAGTGACCGTTAAGTCCATGTTCATATGGCCACCCCCCTGCCTACCCTGAGTCCACTCTATGACAAGGCTCCTAAGCTATATGGAGTGTGTGGATCTGGAACACCAGTGATTAACCCCCTCCTTACCTGAGATAGATACCACACCTTAATTGAGGTGCAGTACCCTGTGGCGACCAGAGCCTCAGGGGTGCCACACTTACAAATAATTGAATTGAGGGGCAATGGGGCATCCAACATAACAGCTGTATTTGGTACAGTAACACAAAGGTTAACCCAAAGGCGTAGTTAGGAGTTCAGCACCAGGGACAAAACACTTCTGAAAGGGCCCCCAAATTATGTAACGCATATTTCCCATGTACCTGTTAGGGCCAGGTGGACGGGCAGACCCAGGAGGTGGATCCACTGGGCTGAACACCTCACCGAAGGCAAGGTGCCCGGTAGCCGGAGCACTACAGGTAGCAGGACAGTCCGTTCAGAGGAGTGGAGTGTAGAAGTCCCTGGGACCACGGAGTCACTGAAGGTAGTCCGGATGACGGAGCTCAGGTTTGGAGGCCGAGATGGCGTCAGGCAGAGTCCGGAACCGACGGAGCGAGAAGACGGGTCACCACAGGGATCTGAGATGGTATGGACTGACGGGATGGCAGACAGTCACTGTTCGGAGTTCGGGTATCGTCAGGACCGGATGGCGAGGCAGGAGCAGCTCTAGGAGAGAGATAGGTAAGTATACCAGAAGACACAAGGAGACCTGACTCCTAGCTTAGTAAAACATGAAGAACAGGCCCCGCCCACTTGGAAAGGAACCCCCTATATACCCTGCACCTGAATCTTCAATATCCTGTTGGAGGACGCTGGCCCTTTAAGAGAGGGTCAATGACCGCGTGCCCTAATGTGCATGCGCGAGGCCCGGGTGCCAGAAGCCAGAGCAGGGAGCGGTGCACAGGAGGCAGGAGCGCTCAGCATCGCAGATGGGCGCCGGGACCGAGGATCGGGTTGCCTGGAGGACGCAGGTGAGTATGCATGGAGGCCGTGGAGCGGGGGACGCCTTGCAAAGGAGCCGGGGAGCGTGGAAGGGGAGCGCGGCAGGGGAGCCGGGGAGCGTGGCAGGGGAGCGCGGAAGGGGAGCCGAGGAGCGTGACAGTACCCCCTCCCCTACGCCCCCCTCCCCGCAGCCGGGACAGGAAAGCACGTATCAGGGGAGTACCCACATTCTCCCGGGGTTCCCAGGACCTATCCTCAGGACCATACCCAGCCCAGTCCACCAGGAAGAACTGTCGGCCCCGCACGGTTTTCATGGCCACGATATCCCTTACCGCATAGATGTCATCATCAGCAATAGGAGGGGGAGCAGAACTGGCAGCAGCGGAGAAGGGACCAAGGACAACCGGCTTGAGCAGGGAGACATGGAAGGAGTTGGGTATCCTCATCGTGGCCGGGAGCTGCAGCTTGTAGGAGACCTCATTAATCTTGCTGATGACCTTAAACGGCCCGATGTAGCGAAGGCCCAGCTTGTATGATGGTAGCTTCAATCGTACGTACTTGGAAGCAAGCCAGACCAGATCTCCTGGAGAGAAACACGGAGGATCCAGACGCCTCTTGTCTGCGTGTCTCTTCATCCGCAGGGAAGCACGTCCAAGGGACGTCTTGACAGAGTCCCAAATTGTTGTAAAGTCACGGACTACAGCATCAGCAGCAGGGACATCCGAGGAAGAGGATACAGGTAATGGGACGGAAGGCTGAAGTCCGTAAACGACATGGAAGGGAGAGCTGGAGGAGGACTCACTGACGTGGTGGTTATGGGAGAATTCAGCCCAAGGAAGGAGCGTGGACCAGTCATCGTGATGGGCATTAACGTAGTGACGTAAGAAGGAGGTCAGGATCTGATTGACTCGTTCCACTTGGCCATTCGACTGAGGATGGTAGGCTGAAGAAAAGTCCAGAGCCACTCCCAGATGTTTGCAGAGAGCCCTCCAGAAGCGGGAGGTAAACTGAGTTCCTCTGTCGGACACAATGTGTGATGGAAAGCCATGCAACCGGAAGATGTGCTGTATGTAGGCGTCAGCGAGTTCCTGGGCAGAGGGCAGTCCAGCCATAGGGACGAAATGAGCCATTTTGGAGAACCGATCCACCACGACCCATATGACTGTGTGTCCGGAGGACAGGGGCAAGTCTGTAATAAAGTCCATTGCGATGTGTTGCCACAGAACGGAGGGTATAGGCAGAGGCAGAAGACGACCATATGGCAGGTGTTTGGGCGTCTTGTTCCTGGCACAAGAGGAGCAGGCTGAGACAAAAGACGCGACGTCCGTGCGAAGGGATGGCCACCAGTAGTGACGTACAATTGTACTCCATGTTTTCTTCTGACCAGCATGGCCGGCTATTTTCGAGGCATGGCCCCAGTGCAACACTTTTTGCCTGTCAGTTTCAGAGACATAGGTCTTCCCGGGCGGTATCTGGGCCAGGGTGACAGGAGCCACCGGAATGATTTTACTTGGGCAGATGATGGGCTGGTATGTCTCCTCCTCCTGTTCAATGGGCATGAATGACCTGGACAAGGCATCTGCTCGCACATTCTTGTCCGCGGGTCGAAAATGGAGCTGAAAATCGAACCTGGCAAAGAACAAGGACCACCTGGCTTGCCGTGGGTTCAGTCGCTGAGCGGACCGCAGGTATTCCAGGTTCTTGTGGTCCGTGTAAATGATCACGGGGTACACTGCTCCCTCCAGAAGGTAGCGCCATTCCTCCAGAGCCAGTTTGACTGCTAAGAGCTCTCGGTCACCGATGGTGTAGTTGCGTTCAGGCGCTGAGAAGCTCTTGGAGAAGAAACCGCAAGTAACCATCTTCCCGGAGGAGGACTTCTGCATGAGCACTGCTCCGGCTCCCGAGGAGGAGGCATCCACCTCCAAGGTGAACTGTCGGTTTAACTCAGGACGGTGGAGCACAGGGGAGGAAGCAAATGCCTGTTTCAGGAAGCCAAATGCGGCGTCGGCCGCAGGTGACCAGTCCTTTGGATTAGCCCCCTTCTTGGTCAAGGCGGAGAGAGGTGCAGTCAGGGCAGAGAAGTGAGGGATGAACTGACGGTAATAGTTTGCGAATCCAAGGAAGCGTTGGATTGCCTTCAGTCCGGAAGGAGGGGGCCATTTGAGAATGGAAGAGACCTTCTCCGGGTCCATCTGCAGGCCGGTATCGGAGATTACGTAACCCAGGAAGGGAAGAGAAGACTGCTCGAAGACACACTTCTCGTACTTGGCGTACAACCGATTCTCTCTCAGTCTTTGTAGTACCAGCTGCACGTTCTCTCTGTGGGTCTGGAGGTCCGGAGAGAAGACCAGGATATCATCGAGATACACCACCACACAGACGTAGAGAAGGTCCCGGAACACGTCGTTCACCAATTCCTGAAAGACTGCTGGTGCGTTACACAGGCCGAAGGGCATCACACAGTATTCATAGTGCCCATCGCGAGTATTGAATGCGGTCTTCCATTCATCCCCAGAGCGGATGCGGATCAGGTTGTAGGCACCCCGAACATCCAACTTGGTAAACACACGAGCTCCTCTAAGCCGATCAAACAATTCGGGGATGAGCGGCAGGGGGTATTTATTTTTCACGGTGATTTGGTTCAATCCCCGGTAGTCAATGCATGGGCGTAGGTCGCCCTCTTTCTTCTTAACGAAGAAGAAGCCTGCTCCAGCAGGAGAGGAGGATCTCCGAATGAATCCCCTTGCCAGGTTCTCCGTGATGTAGACAGACATGGCCCTTGTTTCAGCGGGAGACAGAGGATATATCCGTCCTCGAGGTGGTGTAGTTCCCGGGAGTAGGTCGATGGCACAGTCATAAGGACGATGTGGCGGCAGTACCTCTGACTCCTTTTTATCAAAGACGTCCGCGAAGGACCACTAGGCCGAGGGCAGTCCCGGTAGGGACTCCGGAACCGGAGGTCGTCGGATGGGCTGTATAGTCTTCAGACAGTTCTCGTGGCAAGAGGAGCCCCATCGGGTGATTTCACCAGTACACCAGCTGACTGACGGTTCGTGTGTCCGTAACCAGGGGAGTCCCAGCAGGATTTGATGAGACATGTGTGGGGGGACGTAGAGAGCGATGTTCTCGGTGTGCAGGGCACCGATACGTAGTTCCACCGGCTTGGTGATCCACGAGATGGTGTCAGAGAGGGGTCTCCCATCTACAGAGGCAATCACGAGGGGTTTGTCGAGTGGAGTAACAGGCACCTGGTACTTGTCCACCGTGGCCTGCTGGATGAAATTGCCTGCTGTCCCGGAATCGAGGTACGCCTCGGCCGTGAACCGCGTCTCTCCCGTTGTTACTTGAACAGTCCACGTAACCGGGTCTGAGAGAGTCCCAGCACCTAGGGTGGCCTCTCCTACCAACCCTAGGCTTTGGAGTTTCCCGGCCTCTCTGGACAGGAACGTAGCAGGTGTGTGCCCTCTCCGCAGTAGAAGCAGAGGCCCTTGGCGAGCCGTTCTGCTCGGCATTGTTCAGACTGCCGCAAACGGTCAATCTGCATGGGCTCGTGGACAGAGACACCAGACGACGCTGACTGAAGTACAGCGGGCTTCTGCGGAGGAAAGGAATGCCGTATCGGACGTCTCTCACGGGACACCTCTTTGGATCGTTCCAGGAATCTGAGGTCCACTCGGGTGGCTAGTGCGATCAGGGCATCCAGAGTTGAAGGAACATCGCGGCCTGCCAGCTCGTCCTTAATACGACTGGAGAGTCCTTCCCAGAAGGCGGCGGTGAGGGCTTTATTGTTCCACCCCAATTCTGAGGCCACAGTGCGGAAGCGGATGGCATACTGCCCCACCGTCATGGTCCCCTGACGTAGCCTGAGGAGTGATGAGGCGGATGCGGCGGCACGTCCGGGTTCGTCAAAGGTGGTTCTAAACGCCTGCAGGAAGTCCTGGATGTTAGTGGTTACAGGGTCCTCCTTTTCCCACAAGGGGTTCATCCAGGCCAGTGCCTCACCCTCTAGATGGGACATCACAAACGCCACCTTGGCTTGGTCGGAGGCAAACAGATGCGGAAGCAGCTTGAAATGGAGGGAGCACTGGTTTAAGAATCCTCTGCAGGTCTTGGGATCTCCAGCATATCGGGGTGGAGAGGCCAAGCGGAGTTTAGAAGCTTCCGAGGTAGCCGCCACGGGAACCGTGGCCGTGGACTGTGCAGTGGTAACCTGAGATGCCAGGGACGTGCCAGTTGCTTGCAGCGTGTTCAGGCGGGTATCCACCGAGGACATGAAGGCCAGCATGCGGGACTGGGTCTCGCGCTGTCGTACGAGTTCCTGCTGCAAGGTGCCCAGCTGGGTTGCTAGTGCTTCGGCGGGATCCATGGCCTGTTCTTACTGTTAGGGCCAGGTGGACGGGCTGACCCAGGAGGTGGATCCACTGGGCTGAACACCTCACCGAAGGCAAGGTTCCCGGTAGCCGGAGCACTACAGGTAGCAGGACAGTCCGTTCAGAGGAGTGGAGTGTAGAAGTCCCTGGGACCACGGAGTCACTGAAGGTAGTCCGGGTGACGGAGCTCAGGTTCGGAGGCCGAGATGGCGTCAGGCAGAGTCCGGAACCGACGGAGCGAGAAGACGGGTCACCACAGGGATCTGAGATGGTATGGACTGACGGGATGGCAGACAGTCACCGTTCGGGGTTCGGGTATCGTCAGGACCGGATGGCGAGGCAGGAGCGGCTCTAGGAGAGAGATAGGTAAGTATACCAGAAGACACAAGGAGACCTGACTCCTAGCTTAGTAAAACACGAAGAACAGGCCCCGCCCACTTGGAAAGGAACCCCCTATATACCCTGCACCTGAATCTTCAATATCCTGTTGGAGGACGCTGGCCCTTTAAGAGAGGGTCAATGACCGCGCGCACGCCCTAATGCACATACGCGAGGTCCGGGTGCCAGAAGCCAGAGCAGGGAGCGGTGCACAGGAGGCAGGAGCGCTCAGCATCGCAGATGGGCGCCGGGACCGAGGATCGGGTTGCCTGGAGGACGCAGGTGAGTATGCATGGAGGCCGTGGAGCGGGGGACGCCTTGCAAAGGAGCCGGGGAGCGTGGCAGGGGAGCCGGGGAGCGCGGCAGGGGAGTCGGGGAGCGTGGCAGGGGAGCCGGGGAGCGCGGAAGGGGAGCCGGGGAGCGTGACAGTACCCTAATTTAGTGGGCACCACAGCAGACAATAATGCTGTTACTCACTAAAAATCACTTTTCAAAGACCAAGAGCAACATTACCACCATACAGTGACTGTATCGTGGTAGATATCAGTTCTGCAAACCTAACCATGTAAGTAATTTTGGCACAGATGTGTATATATAATGGCTCACATTGGCATCCTTTCATGTGACGTTCTGCTATGTTTCCTGTCTTTTCCATCTTTCCCAGACCATCACGACAACTTCCACCAGCCACAAATTGTCCTCCGTTTGCATCACAGGAACATGTCACCACTTATTGGTATTTTCCACCCAATAGAAATTCTACAACCTACTAATAGCCCCGATTTTGTGCTAATTGCTGCCCCATCTTTTTTGTGTACTAACCTAAATTCAATGGCGTAACTTGAACATCATGGGCCCAATGCAAAAGCTCCAATGGAGGCCCCAATTTTTGTAAGTTTTTATATAGTCCAAAGGGCCTTTTTGGGCACTGTAGTCTCCAGTCCTTGCAAATATCGTAATTGCGTCCCTACTAGTGATGAGCGAGCATGCTTGTCACTACTCGGTACTCGCACGAGTATCGCTGTACTCGGGCTACTCGGCGGGGACCGAGTAATCTCGCGATACTCGTGCTGTACTCGTGGTCTTCATTTCTGCATGTTGGCGCTCTTTTGAGAGCCAGCCCTCATGCAGGGATTGGCTGGCAGACCACTGCAATGCCACAGCCCTGTTAGTTGTGGAATTGCAGTGATTGGCCGGCCTGGACAGCGTGACCGAGCCTTTATACCGGCCGGCGCGCTGTGCTCTGCTCACAGCTATCCAGACAGTCAGTGCAGGGAGAGGGTCGCTGCTTCAGGGAAAGGTTTGCGGCCCTTTATAGTTAGTTCCGGAGCAGGGCTGCAAACAGTGTGACCAGAAGTCCTTCTCAGGACTATTCTAGTTGTATACAGGCAGGCAGGGTATAGCCAGGTCGGAGTACAGTAGCAGAGTCCTTCTCAGGACTATTGTTGCTATATACAGGCAGGGTATAGCCAGGTCGGAATACAGGCTAGTGACCAGAAGAGTCCTTGTCAGGACTATTGTAGCAGTATACAGGCAGGCAGGCAGGCAGGGTATATAGCCATTCCTAGTGGTGACCGTATACCAGCCTTCATCATATCTGGGGCTGGTGTACACAGTCTAAAACAGTCCAGATAGTGTCAGACTTCTCAGTAATTGTCGCTCCTAAAAACCTGTTAGGTTCTTATTGCGTCCGTGCTTG
This sequence comes from Anomaloglossus baeobatrachus, assembly GCF_048569485.1. Taxonomy (NCBI): domain Eukaryota; kingdom Metazoa; phylum Chordata; class Amphibia; order Anura; family Aromobatidae; genus Anomaloglossus; species Anomaloglossus baeobatrachus. The sequence goes on from NC_134359.1 coordinate 28,934,957, forward strand.
CATTTAAAAACAGCACGTGTGTGTCTGTCGGTGGCAGCGTACAGGTGCACGTTTTGCACAAACTATTATATAACGCACAAGTCTAGTGTATAATACACGTCAGTCAGCAGTGGCTGATAGTGTCAGACTTCTCAGTAATTGTCGCTCCTAAAAACCTGTTAGGTTCTTATTGCGTCCGTGCTTGCATTTAAAAACAGCACGTGTGTGTTGCAGTCGGTGGCAGCGTCAGGCTCCACATTGTCCCTGGATAGAGATGTGCATAAAGGTCTCAAAACATTGTTCCCATTGCAAAGGAGCGGGTCGCCTGTCGTTGTAATGTCCATTCTGAAAGAATGGTCGAAAAAATTTACCACTGGGGGTATACCTGAAACAACGGCCTAACTATTGTAACGGTCATCATGATGGCGCATGAGGAGAAGGAGGAGCAGTCCAGCGATTAGCCAAAGTCCAGAAGTGTGTACCCATGGGTGAGTGTAGGTACATGGCAAACTTTAAATTCCGCTGTCATTTGCTGGTGGTGTGGTGAAGTCTGGCCCAATCCAACCCTTGTTCATCTTGATCAGAGTCAGCCTGTCAACATTTACAGTTGACAGGCAGGTGCGTTTATCTGTAATGATTCCACCTGCGGCACTAAAAACACGCTCTGACAAAACGCTAGCGGCAGGGCAGGCCAGGACTTCCAAGGCGTAGAGAGCCAATTCATGCCACGTGTCCAGCTTGGATACCCATTAATTGTAAGGCACAGAGGAATGTCGGAGTACAGTTGTTTGATCTGCAAGGTACTCCTTGAGCATCTGGGCAAACTTAGGATTTTTTGTGGCACTACCCCGCACCTCAGGGGCTGTGGTATGTGAGGGCCTGAGAAAACTGTCCCACATCTTAAAGACTGTTCCCCTACTTCTGGCGTATTGGACTTGTGCCCCTCTCGGCTGTACGCCTTGGTTGTCCACTGATTCCTGACCTATGCCGCTAGCGTTTTGTGAGGGGAATGCTTTGCCTACTTCCGTGACTATGGCCTTCTGGAACTGCTGCATTTTGCCTGACCTCTTCGCCTCGGGAATAAGAGACATAAAGTTCTCCTTGTAGCGTGGGTGTAACAGTGTTACCAACCAGTAATGATTGTCGGCCAAGATGTTCTTAACGCGAGGGTCACGAGACAGGCAGCTTACCATAAAGTCAGCCATGTGTGCCAGACTCTTAACAGCCATCACTTCAGTATCCTGACCAACACGATGACTGAACATGCTGTCCTCCTCCTCCTCCTCCTCCTCCTCCTCCCCCTCATCTACCCTGTCCTCTGGCCAGCCACGCTGAACCGAGGATATGACTGCATGTCATATCCTCAATTTGGCCAGAGAGTTGCTCCATGTCTTCATCCTCCTCCTCGTCATAGTCCTCCACTGCACGTTGTGATGAGACGAGGCTGGGCTGTGTGTTATCACCCACACCCACTACTGTTTCTTGCTCAAACTCATCGCGCTCCGCCTGAAATGCATCATGGTTGTTTTTTGAGCAGAGACCATTTTAGAAGGCAGAGAAGCGGTATGGTGACGCTAATAATGTCGTCATCGCCGCTCACCATCTTGGTGGAGTCCTCAAAGTTTTGGCGGATGGTACATAGGTCGGACATCCATCTCCACTCCTCAGGTGTTATGTGTGGAGTTTGACCCATTTCCCTACGGCTTAGGTGATGCAGGTACTCAACAACTGCCCTCTTCTGCTCACATATCCTGACCAACATGTGCAGAGTTGAATTCCAACGCGTGGGGACATCACACACCAGTCTGTGAGCCGGAAGATGCAAAAGGCGCTGAAAGCCGGCAAGGCCGGCTGAAGCAGTAGGTGACTTTCGAAAATGTACAGACAGGCGGCGAACTTTTACCAGCAGATCAGACAGCTCTGGGTATGACTTTAGAAACCGCTGAACCACGAGGTTGAGCACATGGGCCACGCATGCAACATGTGTCAGCTGGCCTCGCCTCAAAGCCGCCACCAGGTTCCGGCCATTGTCACACACAACCTTTCCTGGCTTTAGGTTCAGAGGTGTGAGCCAGTGATCTGCCTGCTGTTTCAGAGCTGTCCACACCTCTTCTGCATTGTGGGGTTTGTCACCTATGCAGATTAGCTTCAGCACAGCCTGTTGCCGCTTCGCCGAGGCAGTGCTGCAGTGCTTCTGTGTCGCCCTGGACAAGCCAGGGGCCACAGAGCACAACACTTACACACCCCACACTCCCTGCAGGCATATCATAGTCAAAACACAAAATCCTTGTTGCCTTCCCCAGGGGCTGTTGTCCACACCAGGGGGTGGAGCCAGGCGGTTGGTCTCCACTCACCAAGGAGGAGGGAAAACACAGGCAGTGAGAGTTAAGCTATGGAAGTGGAAGGAGGAAAGTAGTAGAGAGGAGAAAAGTGACAGCAAAGAGCCTGAAGTTGGTCCGGGTGTGTGGCCCGGACAGGACAGCAAGGTTGGCAGGATGTGGTGACCGTCTGCAGTGGAGGCCGATTGGAGTCTGCCGTAAGGACCGTGGACGGGTGGTGACCCGGCCGTACCGGACCGGTATACAAAGAGAAGACAGCACCATTGGCAGGGGCCTTTCGGATCCCGGCAAGGCTTGGTGTCGCCGTGAATTTGCCAAATCCGTTAGTGAAGGGGACCTCAGGGTTTCCAAACAGCCAAGTCCCGATAGAAGGCAACCGTCCAACCGTGAAGGGGAGACACCGCCACCGCCAAGGGCAACCGTCTCCCAGGGCCAGCGCCTGTGGGCAAAAGGGGCTCCTCCGGCCCATATCCAGGTCGGGGAGCGGGTTACCGGTGGGAAACCATCACTACCAACACTGAACTTAGGTGCAGGGAGAGACAGTCATCACTAACCTGCAGGGAGGAACAACCGCAGCCGTCCGAGGGACCCGTCCATCCAGCCACTTGTTTTACCGTGAACTGTGTCATCATCATTGGGCTGAGTGAGTACCTCCGTGCCGTGCGGCACAGCGCTGACCCTGCGACCCTGCACCTCATCAGGCCCCGCAACCCGCCTGTCATCCATCTCTACCCCATCACCGGGCCCCGGGACAACCAACCCCCCTACCCACGGAGGGGAGAAATAACAACAAAGCTGCTCCCTGTCACAGGCTCCCGGGATCCCCGTCCAGAGCAGCGGTGGTGTCCACACAATCACCACAACCGTGGGTGGCGTCACGGACAATATCCCCAAAACCCAAACCACCCCTTTTCACTCACGGGCGAGTAGCGCCGCTCGAGTCCCCGGGATCCGGCCATCGCTCGAGCCAACGAGCAGCAGCAGCCGTAGAGCAGCGGCAGCCGGACCCGAGCAGTGGGAGAGCGCACCGTCCCCTCCTCCGCCCGCGACACTTCCAGCTTGGGACTGGTGTGGAGGGTAAAGTGGATCAGGATGCGCAGGAGGAGGAGGAGGCTGAGGAGCATGACATTCCGGAGCTGTAGAGTGTGGGTGAAACCCTGACTGAGGTAGGGCCTGCAAAACTTGGTGTGTGAAGGACGTGTTCCGTCCCTCGCTCAGACTGGGTCCCAGCTTCCACAATATTAACCTAGTGTGACGTCAACGAGATGTAGCGGCCTTGCCCACATGCACTTGTCCACGTGTCTGTGGTTAGGTGGACTTTGGCTGAAACAGCGTTGTTCAGGGCACGTGTGATGTTTTGTGACACGTGGTTAATGGTTATGCAATGCGGGGACGGCACACCGGGAGAAATAGTGGCGGCTGGGGACCGAGTAACGTGGGACAGCTGCCACCATCAGGTCGCGGAATGCTTCTGTCTCAACCAGCCTAAAAGGCAACATTTCCAGCGCAAGCAGTCGTGAAAAGTTAGCATTTAGAAGTGTGGCATGTGGGGCGTTGGCAGTGTATTTGCACCTGCGTTCAAAGGTTTGCTGAATGGATAACTGAACGCTGCGCTGGGACAAGGACGTGCTTGATGATGGTGTTATTTCTGCGTGGGTAACTGCAGGTGCAGGGCCGGAGGAGGCTTGTTCGCAGGCAGCATGGACAGGGTATTGGCTCGCATGCACAACCAGCGAAGACGTAGCAGTGACATCAGCAAGCACTGCTCCTCGACTCTGTTGTACTTCCCACAAAGTCGGGTGCTTGGCTGACATGTGCCTGATCATGCTGGTGGTGGTCAGGCTGCTAGTTTTGGTACCCCTGCTGATGCTGGCATGGCAGGTGTTGCAAATGGCCTTTTTAGAATCATCTGGAGCCAACTTAAAAAACTGCCAGTGTCAGAGTTCCTGGTTTTCCAGTTTTCTTTTGAAAGAGCTTGCCCTTTGTTAACATGGAGTTTTCTGTTCTGTTGCCCTACTTCCTGTCCATCTGTTTAAAAGCCGCCCCTAAAGCTTAGTCCAGTGCCTGAGTATACTGCTTCCTGTGTGCTCATGCCCTGCTGCTTTTGGTTCCTGATTGTTATTCGGATCCTCTTGGAAAACAACCGACACCGACTCTGGACTTCATCTGGTATCATCTAGCTGCCCGGACTCCGTTTGCCGTCTTTGGTCGGCACTTCTGCCCGGTTCCTTCCGTTTAATACCACTCTGGACTCACATCACGTACGGACATTTTTGGACTTACTTATTGCCCTTTTGTGTCCCGGCTGCTGCGCATTTAGGCCTTCTGGGGTGATTGCCAGACAGTCCCTGTATAGGGGTTCGCTCTTGGTGGTCTCCCTGGGGGAGTCCGGTGCGCGGTCCCGTGAATTCCCTTTCGCTCCGTCCCTGGAAGGTATTTCCTGTATTTATGTTCTACTGTGTTTTTGTTCTGTTTATGTACATATTTGCTGGTTGCATATTATAAACGTCTTGCACCAAGAACTCGTCTCTGGTTGTCATTGCCCTAACGCAATCGAAATCCTCAATACATACAATAGTATTACAGCCAGACTCGGGAAGACCTAACATTTGTACAGGCACCTTGTGTCGTGTTGTTCCGGGGAACAGTTGCCCGACGTCTGCCTGGGGCCACCACCCTGCTTCTTACTGCCTGTTGGGATGCTACGCCTCCCTCCCCCTGTGCACTGCTGTCCTCACTCTGCATATCCTCCTGCCAGGTTGGGTCAGTTACTGGATCAGCCACCACGTCGTCTTCCTCTTCCGCACCCTGCTCCTCCTCCTGACTTCCTGACAATTGTGTCTCATCATCGTCCACCCCTTGTTGAGACACGTTGCCAACTTCGTGAGAACGTGGCTGCTCAAATATTTGGGCATCTGTACATACGATCTCCTCATGACCCACTTCAACATGAGCTGGCGAGAGGCCAGAATGTGCGAATTGAAACGTGAACAGCTCTTCCGAGTGTCCAAGTGTGGGATCAGTAATGTCCGAGGACGTGTACTCGGCCTGGTGGTAGGAAGGAGGATCAGGTTCTGAAATGTGCGGTGCAGTATCACGGCTACTGACACTTGACCGTGTGGAAGACAGAGTGTTTGTGGTGGTGCCAATCTGACTGGAAGCATTATCCGCTATCCAACTAACAACCTGTTGACACTTGGCTTGGTTCAACAGCGGTGTACTGCTGCGGTCCCCAAGAATTTGGGACAGGACGTGCGAGCGAGTAGATGTGGCCCTTTGTTGTGGCGAAATTAAAGCTTGCACACGACCTCGGTCTCTGCCTGCACCACCATCACGTCCACTTCCTTGTTCGTTGACAACGCCCTTGCGCATTTTGCAATGCTGTGCTGATGTGTATTCACTAGACTTGTGCGTTATATCCAAGTTTTTGCAAAACGCACACAAGTGCAGCGGAAAGCTGCCACCAACAGGCACACACGTGCGGTTTTTAAATGCAAGCACGGAGGCACTAAGAACCTAACAGGTCTCTATCCAGGGACAACGTGGAGCCTCCCAATTTTTGGCTGCCCTGCCAAAGGGCTATACTATAATACACCCACTTCCTTACAATGGGCACTTCAAGTTTACAGGCCCTCATGCACGTCTCTACCCAGGGACAACGTGGAGCCTCCCAATTTTTGGCTGCCCTGCCAAAGGGCTATACTATAATACACCCACTTCCTTACAATGGGCACTTCAAGTTTACAGGCCCTCATGCACGTCTCTACCCAGGGACAACGTGGAGCCTCCCAATTTTTGGCTGCCCTGCCAAAGGGCTATACTATAATACACCCACTTCCTTACAATGGGCACTTCAAGTTTACAGGCCCTCATGCACGTCTCTATCCAGGGACAATGTGGAGCCTCTCAATTTTTGGCTGCCCTGCCAAAGGGCTATACTATATTACACCCACTTCCTTACAATGGGCACTTCAGGTTTACAGGCCCTCATGCACGTCTCTATGCAGGGGCATTGGTGAACCTCACAATTTTGGACTGCCCTGGCAAAGGAAAATACTACAAAGACTCACTTCCTCAAAATGGGCACATTAGACTCAAGAGGCCTTCATGTACGTCTCTTCTCAGGGACATAGGAGTGCCACACAATGTTTTCACGTAAAATCTTTCATGTATTAATCTCAAAAAGTAGCATACACCAGCTCTATCTCACTATTGGGTATGTGCCCTTAACATTTCTGCCATGAAAAATCATTTTGGGGTCATTTTGGAAGGTTTTCTGGTGAGTCCGTAAAAATGGCGTGAAACGCGGACAAAATTGTTCACAGCTGTGACTTTTGAGTGATAAATGCTTCAAGGGGTCTTCCCCATGCTGTTGCCATGTCATTTGAGCACTCTTCTGAGACTTTTGTGCCATTTTTAGGGTTTCTCCATGCTGCCGGGGGTCATTTCACAAAAATACTCGGGTCTCCCATAGGATAACATTGGGCTCGTTGCTCGGCCCGAGTACACGAGTATCTTGGGAGGCTCGGCCCGAGCTTCGAGCACCCGAGCTTTTTAGTACTCGCTCATCACTAGTCCCTACCTAAATACTGTACTTCTTCCATTGTGGTGTTCCTTTTGTACACCATACCCAAAAATTGCCCAATGCTTTTTCTTTGAAACATATAATTCCCAGAGAGCCTACTTATAAAGTAATACTGCCCCAAATGCCCATTATAGAGTGTACCCTTATAAGTTAATGCTGTTTAAAGTAATAAGCTCCATTCACAGACCCCTTAAAATAAACTATTGACCTATTATTTCATAATAGTGACCCTTATTAACACAGTTAACAAATAATAATGCCTGAAGTGCCTGCTCGTTATGTAAAATTAACCTGATGGCGCCATACATAGTAAAACTGCCCTATGAGTGTCTTTTTACAAATAATACTGTCACCTGAGCGCACCATCAACCCGCATTTATGCCCTCTGACACCAAAGAAGTAGAAGTATACCTATCACAATAAAGACACCTAAGTACCACCTTAACAATTGGTGCCCCCAAAAAGTTAAGTTTTCTCAGTGCCTGTTTAAAAGTAATGCCCCCTTTCAAAAGATATAAATTTATACTCTCTCAAGTACCATATGAGCTGACCATCCGAGATTTCCGCTCTACAAAACACAAGCCGAGTGATATGGTGACACCATCCCACTGCCTACAAATTGGCACTGATGTTCTTTGTTGTTCCTCCTCCATCCTATAGGCTCAAGGACAAAAGCGATATACGGCCAACAAGAAGTAAAATGGCCAACCAGTGAACCCAATGTTTACTGATTTATCCTAGGTTTAACTGTATCTGTGTTCTGTGACTGTCAACAGAGTTATCAAGACTCTGAGGTCTGTGCCTCTTTCCCCTAATACCACACACCTTCGGCCTCTTCTGGGCCCCAATGGCTTCTCTAGCCGGACAACTCTCTAAGCCCGCCGGGGGGGAGTCTTAGGCTCTGGACCTTCAGAGTTTACTTTTCAGTTCCCTGACTGGCCCTAGCCCATTCTCTTGCTCTTGGACCCACTTCTAGATTACTCCCCTCCGGAACTCCCTCTCCTAGCCATCCGCCCTGTCATCTGTCACTCCTCCCTTTTACTACCTTAACCGTATCTTATCTAACATATCTTTTCAAACTCGCTCTATGGTCGTAACCTGAACGTAACACAATGTTTACTGATCTATTATAGGTTTAACTGTATCCGCGTTCTGTGAATGTCGACACAGTTGAGTTGCACTCGCTCGGAGATCCTGGTGGACCCCACCATGTGAGTTGGCTCTTTTTGGCCACCTTAATTTTCTTCCTAATACCTATACTACTGAATGGAAAAAAAAACAAAAAGCAATCAAAAAAGTAAATGCAGATAACAAAAATTGTCATGATACTGTTTGCACTCTGCTGTCGTAGAGTTGTATCGGTCACCTGATTCCATGGTCGGCGTTTCCCGATTGGAAGAACCTATCCTTCTATGGCTCGTTCCCGGGAGCGAACCGCGATATCAGGAAGTTCCCTCCATCATCACGGCACCAGTTATAGTCTTACTCTGCAGGGTGCTTTCCTGGTCCCTGTAAGTGCACTAGATTCAGTCCGCTACCTCCCCCGACCTTTCCTGACCTCCCTGATGTCTGCTCTACCTTACCTCCCTCTCTTCTGTCTGACGTCCCTGCCTCCCATCCCCTCCATCTTGTCTTACCTTCTGTTCTTTCCTCCAGCTCCCTGTTTGTTATCCCATCCTTGCACCCCCTCCTTCGGCTTGCTCTCACGGTTAGCGACTTCTGGGTTGTTCCTCCCTTGTACTGTGCTCCCTCTCGGCTCTGACCCGGCTATCACGACTCCTTTTAGCAACCACTTAGTTACTTGGGACGCCGTGTGCCTTGGCTCCCTCTAGTGGTTCTTCTCGTTGCACACACACACTGTGCTGACTCCCCCTAGTGGTGACATTACAAAAATCTAAAAATATTAGGTAACAAACTGTCTAGACAAATGGCAACAGATGGAGAGGAGATTATTGAACCCATAAAATAATCCAGGTTTTTTTTATGACTTGTATAATACTTCAAAGCAGTGGACAGGAAAAAGCCGCCGATAACCCAATCCAATTTCCAATGAGTCTTTGTGTAGTTTGGTCCCTGGCAGCTGTTAAGGAATGTGTTATCTGAAATATTGCAACATACATGACTGAAATCACGCAAACGGCGCCTCGTATTTGCTGCCCGTGGATCAGGCAGCATGTATCAGCTGTCAGGTTCCCTTAAAAAAAAAAAAAAAAAAATCAGCTGTTGAATTAGACCCATGGTCCCAATAAAATGGTCCACATAATTATTGACATCTTTTTAAGTCGTAACAAGGAGTCATTGTCATTGTTGGCAGCCCTACGAATATACAAGAAGAAAAAAAATTATGTTTTCCATTCTATATCTCATTTGATGTAAATATATTATTTCTGATGGGAGCCAAAAAAAAGCTTTTCCAAAATTTCCCGTTAACAAGTAGCGAGCAGGTTTTGCTTGATATTTTGCTCTGTACCACATACTGTTTTGTTTGGATATGTGCAATCATCTCTTGTCTTCTTTGTATCATATTGTAAACTCATTTGTGAACTGAAATATGAGACATTTTTAGCAGCAAAGCAAAGAAATTACTAATAGGAAGTTTTGCCTATCTTTATATATTCACTCAATGATCCAATAAAAAATAGTGATGACTATATGGGATGAGTGAACCCGAACTGTAAAGTTTGGGGTTCATGCTGAACACTGGGTGTCTGCGTCTCATGTAATGTTTGTATGCTAATAAAGTTTGTTGAAAGGCTGCAGTGCAGCCAATAATCAAGATTTATTGCATGTGGAAGTTCCATGTCTGTTTTTGCGAACATTACATTTTTTAAAAAATGACATGGGCTCCCATCTATTTTTAATAACCAGTGCAGGCAAAACGGACAACTGCGGGTTACAGCCCTCAGCTGTCTAGTTTACCTTTTTTGGTTATTAAAAAAAAACGTTATCCAACTCCGGTTTTTAAATTAATTATTTAAATACTTAAAAAAAAAAAAAATGGCAAGGGCCCCCCCTTATTTTTTTTTTAACTTACCAAGGTAAAGCAGACAGCTGAGGGCTGGTATTATCAGGCTGGGAAGGCCCATGATTATTTGGTACTTCCCAACCTAAAAATAGCAGCCCGCAGCCATCTCAGAAGTACGCATTCATTAGAGGCACCAATTCTGATGCTTAATCCTAGTTCTTATCGATTGCCCTTGTGTGGTGGCAATGGGAGTAATACTTGTGGGACTAATGCCAGCTGTGAATTGGCAGCTGGCATCAAGCCCAGGGGTTAGTAATGGAGAGGTGTCTATTAGAAACTCCCATAATTGGCCCAGTATGCATAAAGTTAAAAAACACAAATAGGCAAAAAAAAGTTTACTTGAATAAAGACTCCCCACACTCCCTGATTGATCAATGTATTACTTTAAAATAAATCCTGGAAGTTCCAACATAATCCAAAGAGTAATGTCCCAGAACATCCATCAATTCCTAAGGGGCTTCGTTCTCAATAATTTCTCAGAATGATGCTCCATGGGTCACTGCCGGTCAGCAGCAGGACAGAAATTCTCACAAGCAGTGATGTCGGCAACTCAGTGACGTCGCCGCTGGTGAGAAATTCTAGGCTGCCACTGACCAGCAGTGACCTATGGAGCATCGTTCTGAGAATGTTCCTCAGAACGAAACCCCATAAGAATCAATTGATTTTGTGGATCGTTACTCTTTAGATTGTCAGAACTTCCAGGATTTATTTGAAGTAAGAAATTGGTCACTGAGGGAGCATGAGGGAGTCTTTATTCAAATAAACTCTTTTGCCCATGTCTGTGCTTTTTAACTCTGACTATATGATTACTGGTTGAGTAATACGGGGTGTCTGATAGATGCCTCCCCATTACTAACCTCTGTGATTAAAGCAAGCTGTGAATTCACAGCTGACATCATCCCCAAAGGTATTACCTTTTTTGCCACCACACCAAGGCAATCAGGAAGAGTCGGACTAACCACCAGGAATGGTGCATCTAATGTATCTGTCACGTCTGGGGTAACTGCGGGCTGCTATTTTCAGGCTGGAAGGGGCCAAACAACCATGGACCTTCCCATCCTGATACTGCCAGGCCCAGCTGTCAGTTTTACCTTGGCTTGGTATCAAAATAATGCTCATTCTGTTCTTTTTTAATTATTTATATAAGTAGTTTAACAAAAATGGCATAGGATCCCTTCTTTTTTTGATAATCAGCCATGGTAAAGCTGACAGCTGAGTGTTGCAGCCCACGATGGATATCAAACATAATAGGGAGCCTGCATCTTCTTCTTCTTTTTTTTAATGAATTCCCTATCCACATTTATTTGCATGACAATTGCCCCTGCTTTGCATCCTCATAGACCCCCCCCCCCCCGCCCTTACTACGACCAATGTACAGTCAGTTTACAGCACAGAAGTTCGGGTCTCCATTGACTAATGTGAGATTCGGTGTCCGAAGTCAAGTTCTTGTCCCAAACTGAACTTTTTTTTTTTTAAAGTTCAGCTGAACCTAGTGAACCCGAACATTCACGTGTTCACTCGTCACTAATCACTACATTGTCTTGCAAACTGCTTTACCAAGATCTCTCAGCACTGGACGGTGGCATAAAAGAACATTTCTGTCAATCACGTCAGTCTTTCTCTTGTTGGTAAAATGGGAGACAACACAGCAGTAAGTCACCAACCCCATTTCTTTTTATATTTGTTGCATCCCTTTAAATATATTAACCACTCTATACAAGAAGAATGTATCAAGTCGCAAGGTTCACAGGCTGCGTCGTTTTACGCCCTATTCCAAAATCGTGGCAAAAGCTTTACGGTTCTAAGATGATTGCGATTAAATAACGCAAACTGACCGACACAAAAAAGACCGTTTTTTACTTCGTACCAAATTCCTGAAATGTGTGCACCATCTTTAACAGTTTCGCGTAAAAATCGTAAAAAATCGGCAACGAATACCAAAAGATCAAAGATGAAAATGACATTAATAAAACTACAATGACGAATCGAGACCAGTATGTGCTGTCATACATTGTGCATAAGTTCTAAAAGTTGACTTTAGGGTCTTTTTTATTGAAAAATTACAATAAAACCCCTCGGAAAAGACTCAATACTGACACAAACTGAGAAACAAAGTAACAGATGCAGAAAATTCTTTATAAATGAGATTTTTTTGGGTGGGGGAGGGTTTGGGGGGATTATACAGTGTCATTCTTGACATTAGTGGATGCGAGGCAAATCACGCAGTACACTGTCTGCGATAAAGGGCTGATTCCTTTCAAACAAGCCGAAATTTCAGATGCTGATTAACTTTTAACCATGATTCTCTCTAAATTCCTGTCTATCAAAAAATGACAAATGACACTCGGAAACCTGGATCCCATGCAAATACGTCTGTGCCGAGTGAAACCTAACAGGTGTTCTCATTAGTGTGCGAAGACAAGAAACCATTTTTGAATGCATTTTTAATGCTCATAATTGGGGAGAAAATATCGACTGTTGCACAAAGATTTTTTTGTTTTCCAGGTGGCACTGGTTAAAGATTTATTAATACAAAATGTATATGAATATTAGCAATCTGTACAGAAATCTGCTTTGGCAAATGATTGACTGTAATGAGGGCCGCATGCTAATAATACCCTAGTGGAGGCTATTCATTATTACACCACAGTCTCCGGAACGGATTCAGATGAGCCGGTGTTATGTGTGATGGATGTCATCACCAGGAGGAATTGACAGCTAATAAGAGGGAGATTAATGTAGAGAAGAAGAACAATCAATAACGTTAGGAAACATTTATTTTACAATGGGAAAATGAGGGGCATATGGGAAGTGATAAATGGCAATGATGTACTGCCCCGGGGGCTTATTCAGTCTACGGTACTGGAGCCTATGGCAATCAGCCAAATTTTCAGTTTTTCTGAAGATGTTTTTTTTTTATTACTGATTTTCTTTCTATTCTATCGATCCTATCACACCTATCCTATCCTATCTCATCTATCTATCCTACCCCACCTATCTATCTATCTCTCTATCTATCTATCTCTCTATCCCTCTATCTATCTATCCCTCTATCTATCTATCTATCTAGCTATCTATCTACCTATCTGTCTATCTATCCCTCTCTATCTATCTATCTATCCCATCTATGTATCCTATCCCACTTATTCTATCTATCTCTATCTATCTCTCTTCCTATCCTACTAACTATCTATCCTACCCTATCTATCTATCTATCTATCTGTCTATCTCTCTACCTATCCTACTATCTATCTATCCTACCCTATCTTTCTATCTATTGTCGCAGGCGGAGGGGATGCGCTCACCACGCTCGGGTCCAGGGCTTCTGCTGCTGCTGCTCGGTGGCTCGAGCGGTGGACCGGACCTGGGGACTCGAGCAGCGCTCCTCACCCGTGAGTGAAATGGGGATGGTATGTTTAGGGAGATTGTTCGTGACGCCACCCACGGGTCGTGGTGATAAGGGCACCACCGCTGCTGGTAACGGGGATCCCGGGAGAGATGGTAGGGTGCAGCTGAGATGTTGTCCCCTCCGTGGGCAGTGGTTGGTGATCCCGGGGCCCGATGGTGTAACTGGGAGGCAGGGTTGGTGAGGTGCAGGGTTGTAGGGACAGCGCGACGCGGTGCCGGATGGCACTGGTGTACTCACTCAGACAATCACTGACCGAGTCGTAGGTAAACCAAAACGGCCGGATGGACGGGTCCCGGAGCCGGCTGCAGTGTTGTTGTTGTGCTCTCCCCGGACGGCTGATGGTGGCTGTCTTTCCCTGCACCTTTGAGAATGTTCTTGACTCCTGTGGTTGCCCACTGGTAGTCCGCTCCTCGGCGTATAAGTGCCGTAGGAGCCCGTTTTGCCCGCAGGCGCTGGCCCTTGGATCTCAAGCCTGTGGCGGTGGCTGTATATCCTCTCTGGGTGGACGGTTGCCTTCAATCGGGACTTTAGTAGTTGAGAAACCCCTGGGGTTCCTGTCACATTCGGATTTGACTATTGACGGCGGCTCCAAGCCTGGTCGGGGTCCGATGGCCCTGCCTGTGTGCTTAGCTTCACTCCATTCCCCGGTCTGGCACCGGCGGGCCGACGCCCGACCCAGGTCTTTACGGCTCTGCGGAGTTCCACCAACTCCTGCAGATGGCTACCACTGTCTGCCAACCTTGCTGTCAGTGTCTGGGCTCCAACCCAGACACCTCAAGTGTTCACTCCTCTCGCCTTCACCTCCAAGACTGAACTGTCACTTTTCCCGCCTCCAGGCCTGTGAACTCGGTGGGTGGGGCCAACTGCCTGGCTCCGCCCCACCTGGTGTGGACATCAGACTCTGGAGGGAGGCAACAAGGGTTTTTGGTTTGACTGGCGTGACTGCCTAGGGTGGGGGGGTGTGTATGTTGGTATGTATGTGACTACCTGGATAGTCTAGGGCGTCACATCTATCTTTCTACCTATCCTACTATCTATCTATCCTATCTATCTACTGTATCTATCTATCTATCCTATCTATCTACTGTATCTATCTATCTATCTATCTATCTATCTATCCTATCTATCCTACTCATCTATCTATCCTATCCCACCTATCTATCCTATCCCATCTATCTATCCCACCTATCTATCGTATCCCATCCTATCCTATCCCATCCCACCTATCCCATCTATCCTATCCCATCCCACCTATCCCATCCCATCCATCCCATCGCACCTATCCATCCTATCCCACCTATCCATCCCATCCCACCTATCCATCCTATCCCACCTATCCATCCCATCCCACCTATCCATCCTATCCCACCTATCCATCCCATCCCACCTATCCATCCTATCCCACCTATCTATCCTATCTATCTATCTATCTATCTATCCCATCTATCTTTCTATCCCATGTACCTCATCTATCTATCCCATCCCACCTATCCTATCCCATCCCACCTATTCATCCCATCCCACCTATCCATCCTATCCCACCTATATATCCTATCCCTAACAGAATAAAGCAACTGTGAACAAGTACAAGCTGCTGCTAATATAAATGTGTGTGTTAGTATCCAAGTGATTTTTATAGAAAACAGGTTTTGTATGTGTTAGGACTGTAGATTAGGTTGCCAAATTCTGCCATCTAGTGGCTGGGTTAGCCGGCGGCAGA
This sequence comes from Anomaloglossus baeobatrachus, assembly GCF_048569485.1. Lineage (NCBI taxonomy): Eukaryota > Metazoa > Chordata > Amphibia > Anura > Aromobatidae > Anomaloglossus > Anomaloglossus baeobatrachus. Next base: position 28,950,014 of record NC_134359.1, read on the forward strand.
GTGAGTTTTAGAAGAGGTGTCAGAGATAGGGTTAAGGTAGGGAAAGCGAAGAGTGACTGGTGACAGGGCGGATGGTTAGGAGAGGGAGATCTGGAGGAGAGTAGCCGAGAAGTTTGTTAAAGAGCTTAGAGGGCATGGCGTTGGTGCTAAGGACCGTCAGGGAACCCTGAGGTAACCTCTGGAGTTCCAGAACCTATGGCTCACCCTGACAGGCTTAGAGAGTCGTTCGGCTAGAGAAGCCGCCGGGGCCCAGAAGTGGAGGAAGATGTGCGGTATTAGGGGGAAGGAATCACAGACCTTTGAGTATTGACGACGAGGTCTGAGATAGCGGGAGATAGAATGAGGAGTAGTGCCCCTCAGAGAAAAAGAGGAAGACCATGTTTGTCATAATGGTGTGAAGAATAAAAGTAAACCAAACTGGTTGGCCAAGCGAACTCTGGTGTTTAGTGTTTCATTACCAGCCTACATCGACGGCTGACAGCAGGAGTGATGGACACTGGCCCGAAGCAGCAAGTGTCATACACCCCGCCCAAAAACACGTCTACACAGTCTCCTTGGCGAAGAAGAGCAACTACCTCCTTCATGTGCACCAAGATACAGTATATGTACAATCATTGCATATACAAATTAATGGCATTATTGACATATAGCGTGTCTTCTAAAATTAAGCAGCAGGAAGGAAGGGTTTGATCCGACTTCTCTGGCATCTACAAAGCTCATTGATAGGGACGGGCTGCACCTCCTGGGGAAGGGGGCTCTGTGAAATGTGTTAATAATATTAAATGTCTGCTGGCAAATGCAAGAAGTCTTGCAAACAAAATTAATCAACTGGAGACTTTTGTCAGCCAAGGATTATTTTGTGGTGGGCATTACGGAAACGTGGATGGATTAGAGCCATGAGTGGATGACCAATGTAGAGGGTTGGACTTGATGCACCTAGGTCTTTTTTTCAACCTGCTTAGCTACGTAACTCTAAGGCTAGTTTCACACATCGGCATTTCGCCGGATTGCCGGATCCGACACACTCCAGTACAGTGTAATACAGTACAATGGCATTGCGGCAACATCCAGTCACATGCAGTCATGTGACCGGAGCATGTGACCAGAGGTTGCCGCAATGCCATTGTACAGTATTAACACTGCACTGGAGTGTGTCGGATATGGCAATCTGGCGAAATGCCGGATGTGTGAAACTAGCCTAAAATATTTGGGGCACAAATTAAATAATTTCTGTGCCCACCAGCCATAACAAGATGTACTTTTTAGTTATATGATGGGACTTTAACCTTTTGTAGAAGCCATATCTCTTCTGGGCCAAAAGCCTACAAATTAAGTGGGCGGATGGGATCCACTACTAATTAAAAACAGCTGGAAGCTGTAAATACACAGGAGATGTCCTACAGACCACAGATAGGTAACAGAGATACTGAAAGGCACAGGCAGACAGAAAATGTCCCGGAGATGGCAGACAGGTAGCAGGTGTCTTGGAAGACTAGGAACAGGTAGCAGAGGTACTGGAAGCCACAGGTAGACAGGAGACATCCTGAAGACCATAGATCGGTAGCAGAGGTACTGGAAGCCTCAGGCAGACAGGTGACAGCCTGAAGACCATAGATGGGTAGTAGAGGTACTGGAAGCCTCAGGCAGACAGGAGACATCCTGAAGACCATAGGTAGTAGAGGTACTGGAAGCCTCAGGCAGACAGGAGACATCCTGAAGACCATAGATAGGTAGCAGAGGTACTGGAAGCCACCGGCAGACAGGAGACATCCTGAAGACCATAGATAGCTAGCAGAGGTACTGGAAGCCACAGGCAGACAGGAGACATCCTGAAGACCAGAGATAGCTAGCAGATACTTGGAAGCCTGAGGTAGTAGACATCTTGGAGACTACAGCCAGACAGCAGAGATACTGGAAGCTGCAGACAGACAGGAAACGTTTTAAAAATGGTAGACAAGTTGCAGAGGTTACTGAAAACCACAAGCAGACAGGAGATGTCCTGGAGACAGCAGAAGACCTTCGTCATGCGCAGATAAAGTGAAAGTCTTAATACCAAGACAGAGGTGTGGGTCTTGGGAAGTCATATGTAGACATAGGAAGCGCAATTCATGGGAGAACCAGTTTACTTCCAAAGCCCGAACACAAACATTTTTAATGAGTTGTGGGGAAAAAGCACAGCCTAAACCCGGGACAGGTGAGTAACAGCCTTTTTGCTTTCTTTGCCTTTGTGAATTTCTGTGCCACAACATCTCCTGCTGTAATTTTCCAGACACCACAGCTTTTATAGCCACCCACTTCCTGTTTTTTGGGGGGGGGTTTAACTTCCCTCCCCCAAGGAGCCTGCTGCCACCTAGCAAGAAGAAGCATAAATAACAAAAGACTGCTGGATCACACTACTCAGTATTTTAATAGAAACCTATAAATCTGCATAGGAGCTGTATACACAAAACTGCAACATTGTTTCAATTTTAGTTTTTGGATACAAATATTTTAATACATGACCCATATTTAGTTATCACAGATAAAGGAAGTTCTATTTGATTGCCTCAAGCTAATTTTAACCCATTACTTGCCAAATTAGAAGTTTTCATTTTTTTTTTTATTAAATGACAGATTTTTATGGAAAAAAAATAAAAATGAAAATGAAATGTAAGCAAAATTAATGAATTTAATGAATTAATTAAATGAATTAATTAATGATTAATTTAATGAATTTTAAGCAAAAGATTAGGCGTCCCAAAAAAAGGACATTGGTAGATAATTGGTTAATGTTCACTGACACCTTCATATGGAAAAAAAATATTTTTACATAACTTTAGTGATTACCTTTAAATAATAGAATTGTATCACGTTCCAATCGACATTCTTCTTGCATTAATTTTTTTTTCAGTCCCACTGATATGCAGTTTGCAGCTCATCCAAGTTTTAAGATTTGTCTTTTGTGAGAGTGTCTCTTCCAGTAATACAGGCTGGATTTGAGATCTTTGTGTATTCAAGATGCTGCTATCTTCATCCACTCACTAATTCTATTTTTCACTTATTTTGTCTTCATTTTCAGTCTTTGTTTTCTACAGCCTGCTTTTCTGCCCTCCCTGAGACTGCAGCTACTTTCTCCCTCCTTGTTTAATGACTTCTGTGCACAACGCACTGCCTGCTACTATCTCTTATCTGAGAAAACGAATGGAGAGAGCAAGAACTTTGATGGATTTGTAACATTTTTTTCGGGAAGCATTTAGCTTGATAAAGAATTTACAGATATTTGCAACAAGAAAATGGTACAAAATTTGTAATGATGACTATATAGAATGTTTTTTTAAATTTTGCATTTGGAAAGCAAATGAACTATAAAAAAAAAGGCTCCGTGCAAAAGTTTACATACCCGTTATGTTTTCCATGATCACGCGCGTTTTGTACTTTCCTCATATTCTCTACCAGTAACATGCAGATGCGAGCGTCCATGACTTTACAACTGTGTAACAAAAGAAACATTCCTCTAATGAGCGATATTATTAACAAGAATTCAGAACACTGATTTATTTTGTTTAAAAAATAAAAAAATCAACTTAACCCTTCGCTACCATCCATAAAACGCTTCAGCCCACGGTGCCAGTAGGTGTCATGCATAATGCAAGGAACATCACAGGAGAGTGAAAAGTTAATATGTGGCACAAGCTAATTAGGAAATGAGTGATTGTTTATCACCATGAACCAGTGTAAGTTTTGCTTCCTTTGGTGCATTAATTAGGAACTGGCATATGTATAACCTGCAGTTTATTATGTGCATAGTAAGAAGGCGCGTTCCAGAAAAGGTGCGGGCTGAAAAAATACGTGTAAGGTCTAGACTTCATTAACTTTGTAATATATACATTGTATAGGGGCAAGACAATCGTGAAGAAATGAGACCACTGCCTCGGGGAATGTGTAAGGAGAATTCCGGAAAAATTAGCATCGGCGGGGACATGTCAGCGCCCCCCCCCCCCCCCCTAGTCTATTACCTCCTGTATTGTATGTATACAGGCAGTGTGTGCTGGATATAATGCAAAGCAAAAATAATGGACTCTTTGCGCCAAGGAAAATACCATGCGACCTAAGCACTTATTGTTTTCCTTGAATTGGAAAATATTGGTAAAAATCATAATCTAGTCACTCCGGTCTCAGATACTCACTAGTTTTCATGTGATGTTCGGCTCTGCACACACCTTCTGGCACGGCGTTGCGACATTGTCAGACTCTGTTCACACCACAGAGTCTGACAAGCAACCTGAGGCTTCTGGATTATTCAGCCTGAGCCGGGCATTGGCTGGTTCAGGTTCACTGGTCTTCAGCTCTGCAGGAGTTAATTCTTGTAGGTTTCTTAGCAGGACTTAAGAGCTCAGGTTGCTAATTGCCACGTGCAGCTGTCTCCTCCCTATTTAAAGCAATGGCTTCCTTCCAGTATGCGCCGATGATAGCTTCACCATAAGCTCCAGCGATTCCGGTTTTGGTGGTTATCCTGTTATTGGTGAACCATGTTGCATTTGTGAATGGTGTTAGTGTTCCCCTGTCGTGAGTTACTTCCATTCCTTTTTTGTTGTTTCCCAGTACAGTACACATTTTGTCTCTGCTGTTTGTTCGAGTTTCCGTTCTCCCTTTTCCTTGTCATTTTGTGGGTTTTTGTCTGTGTTTTACGGCTCACCCCAAGGCTGTGGGAGAGGGGGGAGTAAGATCAGGGCTTGGACAAGATTTAGGATCATGCTGGAGGCTCGAACCTGGTTACCATCAAGCTTGCCTTTGAGATAAGGGACAGCGCAGGGTCTCAAGTGTGATATCCAGCCTAGGGGCCCCTGTCCTGTCATCACATACCCCATGAAACTAATCCCCAATAGTTGCACTTGATCTCATGCAGCTGAATAGATATAAAAGTATATTTTAGTGTAAAGTCTATAACCGTTCACCTCCTACCAACACACATTTACCAACATAACTTTGGACGCCAAGTCCTACTCCCAGTATTGTCAGGGAACGTTCCCAACTAGACATGAGCGGACCCGTGCAAGTTTGTTTCTACGCGTTCATCCGGACGTTAGTTCGGTTTGGGATCCAGACTTGAACCCCAATAGGTCACTAATTGGACAGTTTGGCTCTCCGTCGATATGCAGCCAGCCATAGACAGGTCACTTCCAGGGGAGAGAGGATGTTTTTGGATTTTTTTGGCACAGTACATCCGATCACACTGTTTTTACCACCAGTGTGCTGCATTCAGACACTGCAAGTGGCTCTCATCGGGCTGAGCACCAAGCATACCTGAGCACAGTGATGATCAATTGAGTGGTTAGCATACGTAAAGCACCTGATCTCCAAACTCAAACTGTCATGCGATGTTTGGCTTTGCACAAACCTGCGGGCAGGGTGTTGTCGGACTCTGTTCACACTACAGAGCCTGACAAGCAACCTGAGGCTTCTGTATTGTTCAACCTGAGCCGGGCATCAGCTGGTTCAGGTTCAGGTTCACTGATCACTGGTGGAAGATCTTTCAGAAAAAATGCTCTAATTCCCGATTGACTTCCATTATACTTGGTACACAAGTTGAGCTCGTCTGACTGCTTATTATGAGTACTGAGCACCCGAGCATGGTAGTGCTCACTCATCACTAGTTACCAGTACCGAGCACCTGAACATGGTAGTGTTCACTCATCACTAGTTACGAGTACTGAGCACCTGACCATGGTAGTGCTCACTCATCACTAGTTACGTGTACCGAGCACCTGAGCATGGTAGTGCCCGCTCATCACTAGTTACGTGTACCGAGCACCTGAGCATGGTAGTGCCCACTCATCACTAGTTACGTGTACCGAGCACCTGAGCACGGTAGTGCTCACTCATCACTAGTTACGTGTACCGAGCACCTGAGCATGGTAGTGCCCGCTCATCACTAGTTACGCGTACTGAGCACCTGAGCATGGTAGTGCTCACTCATCACTAGTTACGTGTACCGAGCACCGGAGCATGGTAGTGCCCGCTCATCACTAGTTACGTGTACTGAGCACCGGAGCATGGTAGTGCCCGCTCATCACTAGTTACGTGTACCGAGCACCGGAGCATGGTAGTGCCCGCTCATCACTAGTTACGTGTACCGAGCACCGGAGCATGGTAGTGCCCGCTCATCACTAGTTATGAGTACCGAGCACCCGAGCATGGTAGTGCTCACTCATCACTAGTTACCAGTACCGAGCACCGGAGCATGGTAGTGCCCGCTCATCACTAGTTACGTGTACCGAGCACCTGAGCATTGTAGTGCCAGCTCATCACTAGTTACGTGTACCGAGCACCTGAGCATTGTAGTGCCAGCTCATCACTAGTTACGAGTACTGAGCACCCGAGCATGGTAGTGCCCGCTCATCACTAGTTACGTGTACCGAGCACCTGAGCATTGTAGTGCCAGCTCATCACTAGTTACGAGTACCGAGCACCTGAGCATGGTAGTGCCTGCTCATCACTAGTTACGAGCACTGAGCATGGTAGTGCTCACTCATCACTACTCAGGACTAAGGTACGACTTGTACCTCTGTCCATAGTTATAACCCAACTTTGAATTATTTCAGGTAAACTACTAACTGCTACATTTTCGCACATTATCGTTGAGGTTTTTTTTGCTGTATATTATCATTGAATTCTTAGCATTTTTTTTACACTTTTTTATGTGGTTAAGTTTCACAACATCCAAATAAATTGTAACAAAACTCTACGTTGATGTATCTTTGACCTTACAGTATACAGCCAGCGCCACAGCATGTCGTCTACAGTCACTAGTCCCTCTGTTACTCTCGCATGGTAATGATACCCTTTAACCTAATATATAATTACCAATTGTTTTGCAACTGAGAGGATCTGATAATGATGGGGTTTCCACCCCCTTTTCCACAATTTTCTGGACTGGACTTTCAGTAATAAATTCTAGGCAGTAATTACCTTTTTTTTATTGTTTTCTATTTCTGACATAATTTTCTTGTGTTAGTGTACTGTGATCCCCAAAATATTTTAAGAACATTGCTCAGAAGGCAAAAAGCCCCACATATAGGACAGTCTCTAACAGGTTAATAAAACTTCATTGTTATTATTTATACACTAGAAGGTGGCCCGATTGCAACGTATGGGGTAGTGTAGAATGTGTATGTAGGTTAGCAGATTGAATAATAAGGTAATGAATGGACTGGATGGGTTCGGTTTAATTTCGTATTTTTATAATTGTTTATTGGTTTTAAAATGACAAACAACAGAAGGAACAGTTTTAATAGATGAGTTTAATGTTTAATGATGTCCATGGCTTGTAATGAAAGAAGACCATGAACAGTGTAAAGTTAAGTAAAAATATGCTGATGCTGTGATGTGGCCCAATGCTGGTATGTGCCCCCATCGTGGTGCAGCCACCATCCTGACATGTGCCCCCATCCTGCGGGGTAATGTGTACGGGGGGCGGAGTGCGGGGGGGGTGGAGCCGAGCGGGGCCATGGCGCTGAGGAAGTCAGTGCCGGGGACTGCATGGCTGGGGACAGGTGACTATCCAGGTGTGTGGTGTATGTGCATGTTCAGTATATACATGTGGAGGGCGGAGTGCAGGGGGGGCAGAGCTGAGCGGGATAATGTGTGCTGGGGGCGAAGCCGAGCGCGGTAATGTGTGCGGGGGGGCGGAGTGCGGGGGGTGGAGCCGAGCGGGGCCATGGCACTGAGGAAGTCAGTGCTGGGGACAGGTGACTATTCGTGTGTCTTCAGTGTATACATGCGGAGTGCGGGGGGAAGAGGAGCCGAGTGGGGTAATGTGTGCGGGGGGCGGAGGCAAGTGGTGGGTATGTATCGGCTGGGTTGCCTCTGTGGGCTCCCGCGGGTGCAGCCCTCACCGGGGAGTCGGGCCTCTGTGTGGGTGCAGGGAAAAGTGTCGGGCGTCGTCCTGGCGGCCCGTAGTTCGGGCTGTTCAGTTAACTGACCCGTTGGTCGCAGGCTCTTTAGTGCGTGCGGTGTGGTGACGGTTGTCAGTGTAATGACATCATTTTGAAGCAAGACAGACAGACAAGATAAGGGAATTATATATATATATATTGTGAGGTAGCACGGTCGGCTGCGCAGCAGAAGACACGGGATCCAGGCATTAAGGTTCACAGCACACGGTTTAATGTCCAAACAAAAGTCCACAACAATATACATGTGCCTCTCCAGCAGAGAACTCAGGGAGTTGTGATCACTCCCTCACACCCGGCACACCTGCCCTCGTTCCTGTTTCCTTTTAACCCTTCCTTAAGCCTGTAGGGAAACAGCATTAACCCTGGAGTGGAGTTACTTTCTATCATGGAGTGAGCACAACCGGGGCGAGACATACCGGCCGTCATAGATAACCCAGGTCACAGTCTCACATACCCCCACCTCAGTTCAAACGTGCGGGGTTGAACTCCCGCCATCAAACACGGGCCGCGGGACAAGGCATCGGCGTTGCCCTGCAACTTACCGGCCCGGTGTTCAACCGTAAACCGGAAGTTCTGCAGAGAAAGGAACCACCGGGTAACCCGGTCATTCCGTTCCTTGGCGGACCTCATCCAGACCAGCGGAGAGTGATCCGTCACCAAGCGAAACTGCCGTCCCAGCAGGTAATAGCGGAGGGACTCCAAGGCCCACTTGATCGCCAGGCACTCCTTCTCCACTACGCTATAATTCCGCTCGGGAGGGGTGAGCTTCCAACTTAAGAAGGTGACGGGGTGTTCCTCCCCCTGAACCACCTGAGACAACACTGCCCCCAGGCCGACCTCTGAGGCGTCAGTCTGTACTATGAACTCCTTCCGGAAATCAGGGTGTACAAGAACGGGCTGTCCGCACAGGACCCCCTTCAGGGCCCGGAAGGAGTCCTCGGCCTGCGGAGTCCAGCGCACCATGACGGACTTCTTGCCTTTGAGAAGGTCCGTCAAGGGGGCTGATAGTCCCGCAAAATCCTTTACAAACCTTCTGTAGTATCCCACGATACCCAGGAAGGCCCTAACCTGCTTCGTGGTCAGGGGTCTAGGCCACTTCTGAATCGCCTCAACCTTGTTAACTTGGGGCTTAATCACTCCTTGGCCTATCACGTAGCCCAAGTAGCGGGCTTCCGTGAGTCCCAACGCACATTTCTTGGGATTGGCTGTCAAGCCGGCTGTTCGAAGCGCGTCCACCACCGCTTGTATCTGTTCCAAGTGGGTCTGCCACTCGGAGCTGTAAATAATGATGTCATCAAGGTACGCTGATGCATACGCCTGGTGGAGTTCCAGCACTAAGTCCATCAACCTCTGGAACGTGGCCGGAGCGCCATGTAACCCAAAAGGCAAGACAACATAGTGGAAGAGACCTTCTGGCGTAACAAAAGCGGTTTTCTCCTTGGCGGACTCCGTCAGTGGCACCTGCCAGTACCCCTTGGTCAGGTCGAGCGTGGTAAAATATCGCGCCTGTCCCAGCCTATCAATCAGCTCATCCACTCGGGGCATGGGGTAGAGATCGAACTTGGATATGTCGTTCAATCTCCTAAAGTCATTGCAGAACCTTAAGGAGCCATCGGGTTTTGGTATTAGGACAATCGGACTAGCCCATTCACTCTGGGATTTTTCGATGACCCCCAGGCGTAACATTGTCTTTACTTCCTCCGATATGGCTTGTCGTCGAGCCTCCGGTACCCGGTATGACTTCAGGCGTACCTTCAGGTGGGGCTCGGTGACAATATCATGTCGTATCAGACTGGTCCTACCGGGCAGCTCGGAGAAGACATCGGGGTTCTGCTGAACCAACCGTCTGGCCTCTCGCCTCTGAGTCTTGGTGAGGGCTTCTCCAATCCTTACTTCCGGTTCGTCCTCTCCGGAGGTCGCTGGAGCCGGATGTGAACGACCCGAAGAGGAGGGAGGTGGGGAAAAAACAGCCATCAGGCTTTCCCGTTCCTGCCAAGGTTTTAATAGGTTGACATGGTATATTTGTTCAGGTTTCCGCCTACCGGGCTGCAATACTTTATAGTTAACTACCCCGACTCTTTCCTTTATCTCGTAGGGGCCTTGCCACTGAGCCAGGAATTTACTCTCCGCCGTGGGGATTAATACCAACACCCGATCCCCGGGTTTAAAGGTCCGCACGGTGGCTTGTCTATCGTAGCGGCCGCTTTGCGCGGCCTGAGCCTCCTGTAAATGCTCCTTCACAATTGGCATGACTGCGCTTATGCGGTTCTGCATACCCAAAATGTGTTCAATCACACTTTTATGGGGGGTGGGCTTTTGCTCCCATGTTTCCTTTGCCAGGTCCAACAATCCCCGGGGATGTCGCCCGTATAACAATTCAAAAGGCGAAAACCCCGTGGATGCCTGTGGCACCTCTCGTATGGCAAACATCAAATAGGGAAGCATCATATCCCAGTCTTTCCCGTCTTTTGAAATCACCCTTTTGAGCATGGTTTTCAGGGTTTTATTGAATCGTTCCACTAAACCGTCCGTCTGAGGATGATACACAGACGTACGCAACTGCTTGATCTGGAGTAGCCGGCATAGCTCTTTGGTCACTTTAGACATGAATGGGGTCCCCTGATCCGTAAGGATCTCCTTGGGCAACCCCACCCGGCAGAACACAGCAAACAACTCCCGAGCTATAAGCTTCGCCGCAGTATGTCTGAGAGGTATCGCCTCTGGATACCGGGTGGCATAGTCAACGATCACTAGGATATGTTGGTGCCCTCGAGCAGACTTTACGAGGGGCCCCACCAGATCCATCCCTATCCGTTCAAAAGGGACTTCTATAATGGGTAACGGTACCAACGGACTGCGAAAGTGGGTCAGGGGTGCGGTAAGCTGACACTCCGGGCAGGTTTCGCAGAACCGTTTTACCTCCCCAAAGACCCCAGGCCAATAGAACCTTTGCAATATTCGCTCCTGCGTTTTCTTGACCCCTAGGTGGCCACTCATCAGGTGTTTATGAGCCAAGTCGAGGACCCGCCCGCGATACGGCTGGGGCACCACCAACTGTTCTACCCCCACGCCCCGTATTTCATCTACCCGGTAGAGTAAATCTTGCTTAAGAGCGAAATGGGGGTACCTTACTTGGGCACCGGGCAGCTGTGCCACCCCGTCAACTACTGTCACCCGACTCCGGGCATGTATTAACGTAGGGTCCTGGAGTTGGGCTGTCCCAAACGTATCCGGGGACGCCTCCAACTCCGGGATGGGCTCGACCATCTCAGCCTCTCCTGCCAATACCTCTAGGGGTGACCTATCGGGTTCACACTCTGTCCCTATCATGGTGACCCCTACGGCAGGCGTCCCTGATTCAGGATTGTAGGGCTCAGGTCCCGGACTGACCAATATCTGAGGGGACTTAGGGGGTCCCCTCCATAAAGTCCAAAAATAGGGCAGATCCCTTCCTAGGATCACGTCATAAGGAAGAGTGTTAAGAAGTCCCACCTCATGTTGCACCTGACCACAAGGTGCTGTGATGGTGACAATCCCCGTGGGATAGTCTCGGCGGTCCCCATGTATGCAAACCACCCCCACGGTACGTCCTGTGGCCTTTACTTTAGCCCTCAAGGTGGATCGCACAAGGGTCACTAAGCTTCCGGAATCCAACAATCCTGTAACCGGACATCCATTCACCTGTATTTGGCACAAGTGGGGCTCCGTCTCTGGGGAGATCAGGTCAGCGGTACACACCACCTGAGCATACATTGAACCCCGCCGGGTAACCCCACAATCCATGGGCTCCGTGGTGAGTGGACACTGGGCTTCCATATGTCCCACCCGCTGGCACCGCCAACATCTAATGGGGACGGAAACCCCCTTGACGGGTTGTCGTTTAGGGTACAGAACCTTCCGGACCTCAGGAATGGCGGCCGCGGCCTCAGACGGAACGGTAGGGGACTCCTGCACCGTTGTCAGCGGTGGGTCCTTGGCCCTAGGCTTGGAGGGGCCGGACCGACGGGCGGTACGCAAAGTCTCAGTGTCCCGTATCAAGTCCTGCGTAGCCACATGCCGCTCTACCAGGGACACTAATTGGTCCAGGGTACTCGGGTCACCCTGTCCTACCCACCGTTGAACGGTGACGGGTAAAGTGCGCACAAAACGATCCACTACTACCCTTTCCACCATTTGCGCCGGGCTGAGAGTGTCAGGCTGCAACCACTTTTTTACAAGATGCAACAAGTCATAGGCCTGGGAGCGTACGGGTTTGGCTTCCTCATAGAACCACTGATTTACCCGCTGAGCCCGTACATAGGTATTCACCCCCAACCGAGCCAGTATTTCGGCTTTCAGGGTCACATAGTCAATGGCGTCCTCGGTACAGAGGTCCAGGTACGCTTTTTGGGGTTCCCCCCTCAGATAGGGCGACAATACCTCAGCCCACTGGGGGGTCGGCAGCTTTTCCCGCTCGGCCACCCGCTCAAATACCGCCAGGAACGCTTCCACATCATCCCCCGGGGTCATCTTTTGCAACGCTTGTCTCACCGCTTTCCGGATGCTGCTGTCGTCACCCGGTCCCAGGGTTGTTGCTGCCGGTCCGGCATAGATCGACTTGGCCAGGAGAATCATCTGTTCTTGATGTCTTTGTTCCTGCAATTGCAAGGCTTGCTGCTGACGTGCATTGGTCTGAACCAGCTGTTCTTGGTGCCTTTTGTCCTGCACTTGCAAAGATTGCTGCTGACGTTCCAACGCCCGGAGCAGGTGTGCATTGGTATCTTGTTACTGTGCATTAGCCTGTTGTTGCTGTGCATTAGCCTGAGCCAGCTGCTTTAGTATGTCCTCCATGGCGTCACCGGGTTTGGGCTGTAGTATAGCCGCTCGAATCCAGGACATGTGCTACTGGGTCACCAGGGATGGATGCTACACCTCACCGGCTGGCATGCCCGCCGATTCTCCACCATATGTGAGGTAGCACGGTCGGCTGCGCAGCAGAAGACACGGGATCCAGGCATTAAGGTTCACAGCACACGGTTTAATGTCCAAACAAAAGTCCACAACAATATACATGTGCCTCTCCAGCAGAGAACTCAGGGAGTTGTGATCACTCCCTCACACCCGGCACACCTGCCCTCGTTCCTGTTTCCTTTTAACCCTTCCTTAAGCCTGTAGGGAAACAGCATTAACCCTGGAGTGGAGTTACTTTCTATCATGGAGTGAGCACAACCGGGGCGAGACATACCGGCCGTCATAGATAACCCCGGTCACAGTCTCACAATATATATATATAAGACCAGCATGGTGGAGCTCGATGCTCGTGATTCATGGAGAGGTGCTCCATACGTCTACATATAGGGATTGTGTGGGAGTTAAAAATTAAAACAGTTGGTAGGCTTTATCATCACGAGCATTCTATATCGCACCTAGCAAGCTTCAAATGATTGAGGAAAATGCTCAAGATTAACAATCTGCTATTGGTAAATTCTATCCACATCAGTCACACTGATATCAATTATGCTGATGTCTATCCCCTCCTGAAGCCACACTCATGGCGAAAAATTGGAGTGGACAATATTAGTTTTTGTTGTTGTTTTCATAACAACCAATCTGGATTAGACATTTACCAATAACATGACAGTAATCTTTCCTAAATCAATTAAAGCATGCAAGGTTGTCATGTTGTACAAAGGGCTGGTAAGTAGTAGTACAGCGTATTCCCCACTAGGTGGCAGCATAGTAGTGAAGGAGAGTCAAAGTAACGCTGTAACAGAAAGGAGGCTGAAGTACAGCAGAGTAACTTCAGCAGGCAGTTCACAGGCAAACCACCAGGGGGCAATCGAGTAGTCAAGCAGTCAGGGTCTAGCCAGGGAGTCAAGTCAGTGCAGAGGGAAGATCAAGGTCAGGTCAGAAAACAGAACCGAGGTCAGATGCCGGGAGATCAGGAGTGCAGAGGGAAACACAAAGGGCGCAGGGAACAGAAGACAAGACCGGAGGGTGAGGAGACACAAACATGGGAAGGAGGATGAACCAGGATGGGTAAACAAATGACAAGAGTCACAAGTGTGACTTCGGTTTTATTTAGAGATGAGCGGACCTGTAGATGTTTCGTTCGGGAGATTCAGCCAGACTTTAGTTAAAGTTCAGTTTGGGACCCGGACTTGATCTGAACTCCAATGGAAGTCACTAATTGGGCAGTTTGAGCCTCCACCCACATTCAGCCAGCCGTAAACAGATCACTTCCAGGTGAGGGCAGGCGGAGTTTTTCCATTTTTTAGGGGGGGTTAACACTACATCTGATAACGTTGTTACCCCCAATGTGAGCCTTCAAACACTGCAAGCGGCTTATATTGGGCGTACCTGACCACAGCGATGCTCAAGCGAGTGGTTAGCATACGTAAAGCACCCAAACTCCGAACACTGATTTTCTGTTGGGTAAACTGTGTTCGGTACGAACACCAAACTTAAGTTTTCAGGTTTGCTCATCTCTACTGTTATTGCCAGAGAAAGCTGCGGTTTTCCAAATCAATGGTTTCCAGTAATAATCTAGAATTACGTTCTAACTATTTGAAAGAACAACCATGTAGTTCTTGATCTTCTCTGCCACAGCTTTACTCTCTTTGTGTTGATGACTCCATTTTAGTTCAAAGACCTTAAGATTGACCCTCCATAGTCAATGGTTGTCTAAGAAGTCATGTACATCCCTTCCTGATATGTCAAGAGAGAACTCGGAAGCAGAGACGTGCCGGACTGAATTACTGACCAAATAGGGATTGTCAAGGATGAGTTTGATTTATTCTCCTATTTTATGCTAGTTTGAACCCATTTAAAATGATTTCTTATCCGGTGGACATCCCCTCTAAACGGGAACTCCAAGTCAAAAACTCTTATCCCTGATCTATATATTAGCGATAAAGGTTAGATCATTGGATTGGTGGGGGTCTGATGGCTAAAATGATTTTGGATGGAATATCCCTTTTTAGACCGGTGATTACGGTTAGTGAATATAGACCTTTTCGGCTTTGCACCTTGCTTTTGTTTTTGTACTTGTGTTGTGACCTGGCAATTAAAATTGGTGATCAGTAATGGTGTAAGTGTGGAATATGTGAAATATCTACTTGTGGGCTTTACTAATAATTCTGAGAACCTAGCCAAGGGAAGAAACCACATGAAATAGTTTAAACCACATGAATAATAATAAAATTCAGGCAGTACATCAGTGAAATTATGGATTCCTTGCAAATTAATAGGCTCCCTACCGATTAATCCACATAATGGCCACCACCAATGTATTTAGATGCAATAATGTGTCCAGAGCAATGCGCAAATATATTAACTGCTAATTATCTGGACAAAGTCTAAGGTTCTTGTTTTATGGAGGATGTTTTCTACTCCAGGTTTTGGAAATTGGGCTCAGAACTAGAGCTGTTTTACTGACGCAAAAATTTGATAGTGGTAGAAACCAGAGAAGAAGACTGTTGATGTTGAAAGCAGCGCCTTTTTTTAAATTGTGGGTTAATTGTTTTAGATCCAAACTAACGTACTGCGTAGAAGATCACAATGCTGTTAATTTGGGTTAGCAGACTCATGAGATATATATATACTCATGCACATCATACTTTGGTAGAAACCAGTAGAGATTTCAGATCCGGCAAAATTCTAATTCAGCTGTTGGCACAGGTTTCCCAATAAAAATTAGAGGAAAAAATTATTCTCTGGAAACTTAATGTCCTCCTTATACTCTAGGATCTCCTCAGACCTGAGAGAATAATAAAAGTAATATGTTAAAAAAAAAACAAAAAAAAAAAACTCCATATACTCACCTCTACAGATGAGACCTGAGGTTTAAGGTTCGGGTTCGGAAAGTGACTTCCAAAAAACAAAGTTTGGGTGAGGTACGACTGTAAACCACTCAAGCGTGCAGCGCTGTGCTCGGGTACACTCGGTGCTCAGCCCTGTACGAGCCGCAAGCAGTGTGTGAACGGCTCCCACTTGGGGTAAAATCAGAGTGATCAGATGTAGTGTGCACACACACAAAAATTTGAAAGACCCCTCCTACCCTCCCCCGGAAGTGATCTGTTTATGGCTGGCTGCATTTGGGTGAAGACCTGATCTGCCCAATTACTGACTTTCAGATCAAGTCAGGGTTCACGAACCAAACTTTTTTTAAGGTTCAAATATACCTGGTGAACCGAACTTCCAAAGTTTCGCTCATCTCTACGTCGCATCGCCGCTCACCTCTCTGGCCCTTCTACTCCCCACCGTCGCCTGTCTGGTCATTGTCACATTTTTGTTTACCACCATCAGAATGTTTGGCTCTGATGAGGCCTGAGAGGATTTTGCGCATGTGCGCAAAAGGTCATGTTGTCATGAATTCACAATGTGCACCATGACCTTGCGCAAGTGTGCCGCCGTGGCAAAACCAGGGTGTCACAGAGGTGTGCATCCATCTTTTTGGTGCAGATCTCACTCTCCCTTGGGGAGTTTCCCACACCAATACACATCGGTCAATCAGGCCCCACTCGCCCCCTCCTCAGGAAAATGGGAGGGGGGGAGAGGAGCTTGGAGAGAGCAGAGTTTAGTTTCAGTCAGTCTGCAGGAGGAGTCCGGAAGCAGCCCCTATGTGGGGCTAGGAGAAGTGGTAGTGAGGGTCTCAGGAATAGGCCAGCCACTTGTGGGGACCCGAAGTGGACCCGGAGAGGGTAGTGCCCCCCCCCCCCCTGGTGCCAGCTGGTGGGACCCTGTCAAGACCTGTGCACGGAGCAGACACAGACCTCAGGCAGGTAAACACCTGAATTACACACACGGGTGTGGGACCCGTCCTCAAAGCAGCCGTGGGCACCAGCAACTTGGTTAATTCTTGGACTCGTGTCAGTTATTGCCTTATACTGTGAGTACTCCTGCACCACCCGGTCCAAGCCGTGAACTGCACCCGTCACTCCCCAATCCACAACTCCCAATTGGGCCCCGGGATTACACCTCCCCTACCCATGGAGGGGATTCCACCTGGCTGCCCCACACCACCAGTCCCGGGCACGGTCCCCAGAGGCAGCGGTTGTGCCACCATCTCATCACCGCAACCCATGGGTGGCGTCACGGACAATTCCCCTGTACATAATCCCCTTTTTGCTGTGGAGCCTGGGATCACAGACCGGGTCACGCCACCGTACACCCACAAAAGTGACCCCTTGGCCCAGATCTGGGTACCCCTATCCCTGGGAGACATACAAGCATGTGCAGAAACAAAAAAATTGACTTGCATTTCAGCGCGAGTGGCAGGGATCGGAAGGTGTGGCGTAAACTGAACGGGTTGTGGTGAGGGGTGTAAGTTTTTTCCCTTTTGAGGGGCCTTTATGGTTTTGAAAAAAATTGGCCAGCAGCCGCCATTTCAGTGAATCTGTGCGGAAGCAAATTACAAAAAAAAATATGCAATTAGGCGAATGCAGAATTTTGTAAAATTTTAGGAGAATTCAGTTCCACTGAAATCTATTTACTCATTTCTAAAAATGTTTAACCTCATAAAAAGAATCGACTATGATCATGTGGTGTAACGTCAGTATAATTTTTACTTCCTCCCCTGCCCAGGAGCTGTGATATAAGACCATGTGCCTGAACGGTCAGACACGGCCATTACACAGTACACAGCAGGGACACATACAGTATATGAGGTTATCTCAGAACAGGAACATTTTTTTAAACACATCCAGGCCTCATCGGCCTACACTTGTGACTGCGTAGTGTGACACAAGTCATGATGTCGGAATGTGTGTCAAGACTTGGCTCCAAGACCAGAAGCAAAAAATACAAGAAGTGAAAAAATAACCAGCGCCACGGTGGAGTGGGGGCCTAGGAAGTAAGTGAAGGGTCTACGTGAGTTTGGATTTTTAAAAATTATTATTTTTAACCCTTTCCTAACACATATGACTTTGGTAAATGGCGTCACTTAATAGAAATAATGTAATGTCATATGTTTATTTGGCCCACAAAAAAGTAAACAATTTTGCAAATTGTTCCTATATTGCTTATTGTTTTTCTTTTTCTTTATTCTTACATATTTATTACAACCTATTCTTATGTGCTGTACAGAAATTGTCGTAAAGTCTACCCATCTGGGCTAACAATCTCATCTTTTTGCCTACCTCGAAAACGAGGCATCACGGAAAGTTGAACAGTTTTGGACGGTGGTCGGAAATTCATGCAAGTGCAGGAAAAATATACAAATTCCTTGTCAATTTTTCACATAATGGAATTCGTCCTCCTATCCCGGGTGTTGCGAGACCCCTGAGTCGTCCTGCTTTCTGCAGTCATGGCTAACATTGTGCACTGTAGGATGACCAAACATCACATAGTAGAGAAAAGCGATTCCGTGGAGGTTTGGTTTGCCGGTAGCAAACGAGCCGAGCCTCCACTGATTCGAGCTTGACCTGGACCCCTGTAATGCCTGCCTAGATCCACAGACTCAGACGGGCTGTAATGGACAAGCTAGAGGGAAGCCGCTCGCAAAGCAGGACCCCCCAGAACCCTGAAACCCTTTAACCCCTATACAGGGATTTGGAATTACACAGGGCCCTGGAGATCACCACCTGTGGAAGGTTGCAGTCTGAGAGAGTAGTCGTCAGGCAGGGTCAAACCAGGAATTGCGGAACAGGGACAGAATCGGCAGGCAAAGACGTAATCAGGAACAAGCAGAGGTCAAAACCGGATCGGGCAGCGAGGTACAAAAACAGCAGGCAGGAGGGTAGTCAGGAAACAAGCGGTAATCAGCACACAAAATCACAGGACGAAACAGGAGCCAGAATTCTCAGAACTATCTCTGGCAGAGGTCAGCAGACAGGAGGGGAATTAAAAAGGGTGTGGTGTCTTCCCATTGGCTGTAGCTGAATGATGGTACCTCAGCTGGGAGACATCCGCCACCTACAGTCAGCCAGTGGCACTGCAGATCCCCAGGAAACCCAGGCCAGTGGATGAACGGAGCCTGCGCCCACTGGCGCCGCCAGCATCGACTCCTCTCCCATCACCAGCACCATCCACGGCAGGAACACGGCGTCGCCTGGCGATCGGAGCAGAAGTCGATGGAGCAGACTACAGTGGTGACGTTACAACCCCGCAGCAAGTAACTGATTGGCAGTTTGAGTCTCCGCCCACAAACAGCCAGCCACAAGTAGATCACTTACGGGGGAGCGTGGGCAGGCTTTTTGAAGCAATTTTTTTGGGTTGCACACTACATCAGATCATGCTGTTGTTACCCCCAGTGTGCACCATTCAAACACTGCAAGCGGCTCGCACTGGGCTGAGCACAGTGTGTACCCGAGCACAGCAATACTCGTGCAGCTGACATTCGCACATAAAGCACCTGAACCCAAAAAATGATTTTTTAAGTTGATGTTCAGTTCAAAAATCGAACATCAAGTTCGCTCATCTCTACACCATACGACATCCATTAGGACATGACCTTAGATAAAATAATTCCTTTTTTTTTTCGTATTCTAAAAAGTCTATAGTTCTAAACCTCCCAGAACAACATTGAAAACTGCAATTTTAGAACTGTACATTTTCAGCCAAAACAAAATGGACATGTCCCATTGTTTAACATTGCAGGCTGCAATTTTAGCTATGTTCTTAAAGACATGTTATATTCTGGATGAAAAGTAAGGAAGAAAGTGCGGGGTTCTAAATAAAAGTAGTAAGCATGTGACACTACTATATTATCTTGATGAGGACATACATATGTGAGTGCCAATTAAAACAGATATGGCTCCCCGGCGTCCTATTCTTCACAAGATGGATGAAGTCTACTATTAGTGTCTTCAGCGAGCACCCATGACACCACATCCTCTCTTCAACCAACTTTCAAAAGTTTCATCATGAAAGCTATGATTACGTTCCCTTGAGCAAAAGGGCAAATGCAACTTTTTGGTGAATGTGTGCGGATTTAATATAATGCAGCACTGGGGCTAATGCGCCATATACTTATCGAAAATCATTTGTAATCTAGTTTTTCATTCCAAATCGAAAAATTTAAATTTTAGAACACCCATAAAATTGATTACTTAGTTTGTAAATGGACTTTATTAGCTTTTTTTTTGTCCTTAAAAAGTAAAAACAAATGTATCATTGCAGAGTATGGGATTGTGGTAAGTGTTTGGATAGTTTGCAGCTCATGTAGGGCTAGGTCCATATCATTTTTATGGTTGCCATATATCCTCAAATCTAGGTCTCCCATACTACATGCTCGTGGCCTTTTATTATTTAGGCATAAGTCAAAAAAGTCTTTTTTTTTTTTTTGCACCTGTTTGAGTTGCAATATAAGTAAAGATAATGAATTAAAAGAACAGGGTAGAAAAGTGAGCAGTTGTCCATGATTTTCCAAGGGTTGCACTCCCAGTGGTAACCCAATACCAAGTAAAATTGTCACCGGTGACACAGTCATGTGGTTTCTGGCAAAAGAAGGTCACAGTGTTTGGCTGCGCAAAATGCTCCCTGACTTTGTTGTTCCCGCTGTTATTATACATTGGTATAGGTAGGTTTCCTGCTGGATTCATATTTTCCCCTTTTGGACCCAGCAGGAGGTCGCCTTCCACCCAGCTGCTGATTATCAGTATTCTCCTTGTGCTTAACTACTCCCTTCTTCCCTGGACTGGTGCTGGTGATGATATTCAGTTCATTCAAGCTCTGGTTGCAAGCAGCTGGCTTGCTCTCATCTGTAGCATTGTTGCTGAATCTTTACTGACCTTCTGCCAGAGTCATCTGTGGATAGTTAGTTCATGTGTTTTCCCCCTTGTGTCCTCCTAGTTGTTTTTAGTGTTTAGTGGGATTGACGAAGATCTCTTCCCTTCCGTTCCCTATTTAGGGTCCAGCATTAGGGATAGTTAAGTTCTACACCTATGCGCCGAGCCAGATACCTGATCCTATCTAAGGTGGTGATGGAACCCCAGGTTTGATCAGGGTGACCATCTCCCCCTTCCCTATACACAGGGTTTCCCTTCCCTTTTGCCATTTTCTTAGTACTGTCCCGTACCAAGAATTCACCACTAATTCCTTCATTTCCCCAAATCATAAAAAACTTTACTAAGCACCTTTGGACTATTAAGGCATTGAAGGTGGTATTATATGAGCACTTAGCAAGTTTTTTTCTCGTCACTCATACTTTTTAATAGATTATATTTTGGATCAATAATAATGATTACATTTTTGAGTCTATATTGAACGTATGACCTTTAAAGAGGCCTGTAACAAGGTCATAAGTGACCAATTTTTGCTTTTATTTTTGCTGCTTTCCTAAATATTCCATTTTTAGTTTTTTGGGTTTTTTTTTGTAAATCCACCATTTAGTTCTAGAGAAGCAGCAGCAGCCACACAGCGTCAGAATGCTTATTAACCTGTATATTAAAGTGGTTGTCCACTACTAGGTCAAACATTTTTGATACCACATCTTTTCCCAGCAGTGTCCTGGATCACATGAGGTTGTGACGTCATGCGAGCCCCTTGTCCAATCAGCACCGTCTTCCTTCTCCCCACTTTTGGACAAAACAAATCAACAACAGGAAGTGAGCTCAGCCGCAGCGCTCACTTCCTATTGATTAACTCATTTGGTCCAAAGGAGTGGCGATGGAAGCCAGCAATGATTGGGCACGGACACCGGTGGAAGGGTGCCGGTATTTTTTTTCCACTATTTTTCTGAAATTCCACGGCTAAAATGCTTGATTATCAGATTTACTGTATTATTGGATGCCCAATTTCTAGTAGTAGTATTATTACTAGTTGTAATATCTAATATATAAAGCTCTGTGTGTGTGTGTGTGTGTGTGTGTGTGTGTGTGTGTGTGTATCCACTAAAGGTATCTGCACCGTCGCATTTACAATCACGAAATTTTGCACAGATAATCCATGTGACTCAGGGAACATCATAGACTATGTTTTGACCAGAAAATTTAACCCCGCGCTTTATAGTTACTCTACAAAAAACTTGCCTCCATTAAAGTGAATGGAGGTGGGAGCTACAGGCTATTAATATAAGCTGTGATTGGTTGCTATAGGAACAAAATAAATTGTTAGTATAAGAAGCTTATATGTTAGGTAATAAGATGTCGGTTGGGAGACAGATACAGAAAAAGACAGAGAGAGGGAGACAGAGAAAGAGAGACAGACAGGGAAAGAGACAGACAGAGGCAGACAGACAGAGGCAGACAGACAGAGGCAGACAGACAGAGGCAGACAGACAGACCCAGACAGGGAAAGAGACAGGCAGACAGCAAAAGAGACAGACAGAGACAGCCGGGGAACGAGACAGACAGCCGGGGAACGAGACAGACAGCCGGGGAACGAGACAGACAGCCGGGGAACGAGACAGACAGCCGGGGAACGAGACAGACAGCCGGGGAACGAGACAGAAAGCCGGATAAAAAGACAGATGATAAAGAGACAGACGATAAAGAGACAGACAGCCAGATAAAGAGACAGACAGCCGGATAAAGAGACAGACAGCCAGGGAACTAGACAGCCGGATAAAGAGACAGACAGCCGGAGAAAGAGACAGACAGCCGGAGAAAGAGACAGACAGCCGGAGAAAGAGACAGACAGCCGGAGAAAGAGACAGACAGCCGGAGAAAGAGACAGACAGCCGGAGAAAGAGACAGACAGCCGGAGAAAGAGACAGACAGCCGGAGAAAGAGACAGACAGGGAACAAGACAGATGGATAAAGGGACAGACAGACAGACTGATACAGAGACAGAGAGACACAGACAGACTGAGAAATAGACACAGACTGACATTGTGAGAGAGAGACAAATATGGATAGATACAGACCCACAGACAGGGAAAGGGACAGACAGACACACAGAGACAAACAGACAGACAGAGAGAGTTATTAATATTTATTTATTTGCACCCTTCACGTTGCTTTGATACATTTGATCACCTACCCAGCCGTGGCTACATTGTAAATCAGCGCTTTGGCAGAAGTAATTAAACAGCAATGTCCTTTTATTGTGGGAATATTTTATGAGTATGTGAAGCCGCGGCAGCGATTATGATTTAGAGCCTTTGTGTTCATTTACAGAATGGAGAATAATATGGCGTGAAGGGTTATATAAGTGGAGCGTCTCTTATAAACACATTCTGAAGGATTACTGCGGGTTTTTTTTTTGCACTGGCTCGCCATACATCCATTGAATTTTCAAGTGCCTCTGAAAGTGAAAGATTGTATCGCCTCTGGTAACTGTGAGCCGGCAATTCAGCAGCAGTTATTTGCTCAGTAACGTAGTTAGTAGCTCCATAGGTATTTATAATAGTGCCAGTTAAGCTGTGGTGGTATTAATTGAGAAAGAAACAATGTTGGCCAACATATCAGGGGTGTCCACTAGCCTTTTAAATTGTATAATAGGATCTTTGACATCCAACTGAAAAATCAGAGAAAACACGCAGCGAAAACCTTGATTTAACATCTCATTAACATTTAATTGGAAAAAAAAGACATTTCCAAACTAATAGGAATAGTTTAAACAGTCACTAATGAAAGAGATGAGCCGAGCCTCTTTTTTTTTTCTTTTTCGTGAACGGTGTCTCTTACTTACCGAGCCATATCAATACACATTAATGCATGGTTTACAAATGATCAAACATAAAAAAAATACAAAATTTCAAATTTATTTTTTCCTGTTTTTTTTTTTCTTTTAATAGAATTAAAAACAAAGATTTTTCTTTGTCTCCTTTTATTTTAACAGTTGACAGCAGATCAAAGACTTTTTTTTAACATATTCTAAGGGCTTTTGGCAAAAATACAGGCACGTTACTATATTCAATGGACAAGAATATTAATCCCTCACTTACACGTGTGACACAAACTGATCAAAAAGTGTCCAGGTCATTCGCCTATAGCTGGCGTAAAATGGGAATGACAAAAACGCAACAGCACCCCGTCCTCGAGAAAAATCCTCCACGTCGAACACTGAGATAAAATAATATAAAAGCAGAATATTTCTATACTTTGCTGTTATTTAATGTTACACATAAATGAAACAAAGTTTGAAAATAAGATAAAAAAAAATAATAATTTTAGTGCAAAACAATAAAGAGCAGCTGAAAATGATACATAAATGTATAAAAAATAGTATAAAATAAATCTGCAAACGACTGTGTTTTTAAAAAATAATTGGAATTCTTTACCTTGGCAACAATTGAAATCAAAATTTATATAGGAACTGGCACCACATTCCTACACTTCAGACAGGATTAATTATTGAATTTTGTCCATCTTTTTAGCGTTTATCGCCTGCTTTTGATTTGTGCCATATATGTGTAATGCAAGTCACTACTTATGGATAGTGCAGACAGAAGAGTAGTCAGGCAAGCCGGGGTCTGGTAGCAGGAGGGCACAGGTTTTATATAGAAGCGTAGTCAGTTCACAACCCGGGGGTCAAAATTACAGGAGGGCACATAATGGATTCAGGGAGAAAACTGAGATGTGTCAGGTAACAGTCCGAGGTCAAAAGTCAGGAGGTCATGACAGGAACAGGGAGCGGGCAGAGAGGAGACAAACAACAGTTTGGGGTCAAGAAAAAAAGATCAGAGCATATGCAGAAACAGAGGCCAACAGCACAACTACAGAACCAGAATGTACAACTGGCAAGGTTCTGGGAGAGCATTCTCAGTAAAGAAGCAGAGCAATTACTAGGAAGATGGAACACCTGAGTAATCAGCACCTCCCAGAAACAGCATGGAAGCCTGTGCTGTCAATCAACCTGTCAGCTAAGTAGCTCAGGAAAACACCGCAGAGCATCTCCGAGTGTGCAAGATGCTCTGCACAGAAGAATTGTGACAATGTCTTTTAGTTTGTGTCTTTTTAAAGGGAACCTATGAAGTAGGATATAACTATTACCCAGCACACTGGGGGTTAATCTTCAGATTACTAATGTTATGAAGGTGTCCAGCCGCTGTACTGAAAGTGTGGCACGTGGGAGAAAAGTAACTTTATTTCTCCAGTGGGCCAGGCCACCGGTTTTCAGAACATGTGGGTGTTCCCGAAGCAGTTAATGACAGCACTCAGAGTGGCGGCAGTAACCACGTCCTAGCACTTTGTCAGCCAGCTCTGCACTGTAGAACGGGCTGTCCATTGGTGCCGGGACGTGCTTACAGTCGGCGCTCTCTGTGCTGTGAGCAGTGACTAGTTGCGCTTGCAAGCCTGCCCTGTAGGACTGAAGGCCGGCGTCATCCTGGAGAAATAAAGTTTATCAGATAGGTAAAAATTGGACATCTAAATGAGTCCTAAGGAAAACCATTCACGTAAGAAATGCCAAAAAGAAATTATACAAACTTTCCAAATACAGATGCGACTAAAAACCCCTGTATATAGGCTTTTTCATTTTTTATTTTATTGCTCTCCGCTGTTGTAGTGCTTCTGAGATCACTGAAGTAGTTTTCAAAACTCTGCATACTTTGAATATGGCTTTTTTGGCGGTTTTTTTCCAAAAGTTTCTCTATAAAACTTCAAAAAGACCAGAAAAAAAATGTAAATGTTAGATTTGGTGTGAATCATTTTGCAGGGTCCGTTGCAAATTCTACATTGTAAACCTGTCGCCATTGGCTGGAGCTCTGAAACCTGCATCCTCCTACCTCCGAGCATCAGCAGCTCTTCTTTTGGTAAGCTGACCTGGTGTGACGTCATCTATGCAGCGTGACCAAATGTTACATTCTGACGGAGCAGCTAATGAAAAGAACAACTGTGGATCCCGGGAGGTAGGAGGTGGTTCTCCCTGTTCCTCTCCAGCTTCTACAGAAAGCTGTATCTAATGGATCGGGTCCTGCAAATTAATTCAAACCAACGCTAGTAAAACAAAAAAATGGCGCAAAATTAAAAACCACACAAAAAATGCTTGTAAGAAATATAAAAAAGACTTTAAAAAAATGAATAATAAAAAAAGGATTTGAAGAGAACATATCAGAGAACTCTACCTTCAGCTATAGAATTAATCAGCAGATTAAGGCCCAGTGCCGATGCTGCGGATTTTGACGCAGATTTTCAGAAATCTGCAGCAAAATCTGCATATCCATTGTGAAGCCAGTAAAGTCTATGAGAATTCAGAAGTGCTGTGCCCACGTTAAGTTTTTTTCCCTTGCATATTTGGTGCAGATCTCTTTTTTTTTTCTGCACCAAATCTGCACCAAATACGCAAGGGAAAAATAAGCAACGTGGGCACTGGGCACAGCACTCCTGAATTCTCATAGACTTTGCTGGCTTCACAATGGACATGCGATTTTGCTGCAGATTTCTGAAAATACGCATCAAAACTACAAAGCGTGGGCACTGGGCCTCATAGTGTTACAATACTGTCCTTCCCCTTCACTAAAGTGCCGCTACCAAGAGAAAAAAAAACAAACTTATTTCTTCCCAGGAGTCGCCAGCTTTCAGTCATTATTTCGTGTAAGAGTAATTACAGTAGTTGCTCCTGCACTTTGATTAACACTAGAAGTCCCAGAAATTTCAAGCTCCTCCCTGAAGTCCCGAAAGAGGTTCAAATGACCCTTAGTCCAAACTGAATAGAACTAACTAGAAACTAAATGGCTAAACTCAATGGCAAACAACAACCTCCTGTGGTGCGACAGTAATGGTCTTAATTACAGAACAAAAGATGGTGATTATAGGATGTTGGCTAAAATCCTTCAGGTCATTCGACCCATCTCAGGGTTCCAAAGGTAGAAATGTTAAATGACCCCTCTCTGGGACTTCTAGTGTTAACAGCTAGCTTTGCAGCGCATTTGTGCAGAACAAGCCGTCAATCAGTGTTGGGGGTGCACACAGTATAGTGAGCAGTGCTCTGAAAGATGACCGTTCCATGTGTACCCCAGTGACTGAAAGACGGTGACTCCCGTGAAGTATAAAGTACATTTTCTCCAGGTACCCTAGTTTTCAGTGCAGCGGCCAGATAGCTTGATGGTTAACCCTGTATCTGCAGGTTAATAGCATTTGAGTACAGTATGGTTGTGCTAAACATTATTAACTTCTGGAGCTCCTGCATAAGCTTCGAGCACACGACTTTGACAAATGAATGAAGCTCAATACTCGACAACTCTCCTGTAATGGAGGACACTTCCCAGCCTACCAGTAGAGTCCGCAAATATCCCCTGTTCTGCCCAAATTTTCAGGAAAGCAGTGGTTTCTTATACGTGGTACAGGAATGCTCTGTTCTCACAGTGGGTTGAGAATTGGTAAAGGTCAAGGATTGAGTGTGGAAAAGCATGGCCGGTAAAATTGGGGCAAAGTTTTGAGGAAAACATTTTCCTATGACCTAAGTGCATGGAACAAACTCCTCTGGGATGATCTTCTGAAGAATGAATGTTAGGGGTATTTTGCACGCTGCGACATCGCTAGCCGATGCTAGTGATGCCGAGCGCGATAGTACCCGCTACCGTCGCAGATGCGATATCTTGTGATAGCTGGCATAGCGAACATTATCGCTACGGCAGCTTCACACGCACTTATCTGCCCTGCGACGTCGCTCTGGCCGGCGACCCGCCTCCTTCCTAAGGGGGCGGGTCGTTTGGCGTCACAGCGAGGTCACACGGCAGGCGGCCAATAGAAGCGGAGGGGCAGAGATGAGCAGGACGTAAACATCCCGCCCACCTCCTTCCTTCCGCATAGCCGGTGGAGGCAGGTAAGGAGATGTTCCTAGCTCCTGCGGCTTCATACACAGCGATGTGTGCTGCCGCAAGAACAAGGAACAACATCGTATCACCTATCGGTCCGACATTATCAAAATGTCCGACACTACACAGATCGCCGGTTTACGTCGCTTTTGCGATCATTTATCGGCGCATCTAGACTTTACACATTGCGACATCGTTACTGGCGCCGAATGTGCGTCACTTTCGATTTGCCCCCTATGATATCGCAGTAGCGATGTCGCAACGTGCAAAGTACCCCTTAGATGACTGATTTAACCATCAGCAATTAGCAAGTGGTTTGCATAATTTTCCAATGGTTCATTAACATATGAGCCATCAAGAATAAATTACTAAAAACATTACAAAAAGTTGAACTTTTTTCTGCACCTGTAGTGGCTTCTAATAGAAAGGAGTGTACAGAATAAGAAACACATGTCTTCTTTCTTCTAACAATAGCTGTCACGCAGGGGCAAGGGAAGGTCCGATGGGTGGCACAACACACTAGGAAATATGGAAGATGTGGAGGAAGGCCCTGGAGATAGGGAGAGGGGTCACCACCTCACACTCACCTGTGACTAATCCCTGAGCTCCATAACATCCATAAACGGGTCCTTCCCAACGTGCACTGACATGTGAGTATGCCCTTGCTAACCCAGAACTTATCCTGACTAGTGAGTAAGTCAGTGAAACACTAGTCCTACTACTATAAACCACAAGGAAAGTAAGACAAACTGGGTGGGGAAAGACACAACAAATAACACTTCCAGGTTTCTTCAGCCAGAAACTTTACAGTGGCAACTGAAGCAACATCTCAACTACTACAGAGATAGGATCCTTCAAAGTGGTCAGTTTAGAAGATCTATTACCAGCATGGTGTAAAGCCAGGAGTGAGTAAACATAGTGGAAGGGCTTGATGACAAGGTGTTGCAAAGACTATGGGTCATCACAGCCAGAAAGGAAAGGGTCCTTAACCTTTTAAGTATCAATAGAAAGAAAATGTGCTCCAACACAAGATGTAATCTGTAGTCGACACACACTCTTGACAACAGCATCACACTTTTCCATGGGTTGTGACTTCTAATGCAGCTCAGGTACTATACATTGAAGTGAACTGGGCAGATCTGTAATACCAGATCCAACCTGTGGAAGGCTGCGGCACTTTTTTTTGTGGGAAATAAAAAGCAGCCATGTTTTCCTCGTCCTGTTTAACCCCTTTAAGGAAATAGAACTAGAAAATGTTCTTTTACTAGTCTCTATAGCGTGAGATATAATGACAAAACCCTATGCACAAAAAGCCAGAAGGTGCCCGGTCATGATAGAAAATATCTAGTGTCGAGAAGGGCACATGAAAAT
>NC_134359.1:28986439-29171439 GCF_048569485.1 Anomaloglossus baeobatrachus
CTTCTGTACAATGAATATCAGGTCTATATATAGTAGATAACCCATATCCACCATTCACAATAGGTGATGTCACAGCTCACCTCCACCTCCTCTTCCTGTACAGTGACTGACACCTCTATATACAGTAGATGGCACAGGATCCACCATTCACAATAGGTGATGTCACAGCTCACTTCCTCCTCCTGTACAATGACTCATAACACCTACATATACAGTAGGTAACCTAGGATAACAGCTCACCTCCTTCTCCCTCTGTACAATGAATATCCGCTCTATATATAGTAGATAACCCAGATCCACCATTCATAATAGGTGATGCCACAGCTCACTTCCACCACCTCCTGTACAGCAATTGAAGACACCTCTAAATCCAGTAGATGACACAGGATCCACCATTCACAATAAGTGATGTCACAGCTCACCTCCTCCATCTGTTTGTACAGTGACCTCTGTACAGATCACCGAGCATGCCCAGTATACTCTCCCATGAAACACAAAATGAACATCTCAAGTCTTCATGGCCCTCTGATTTATGTGGCTTCCGTAAAGAATATATCTCAACTGCTGATGAGTGCCTATATGGACGGATGGTCATTCCCGTAGTCAAGAATCCAAAATAGAATGAAAAAATAAGTGCTACATTCTCTTTAAGAATACCCTGTACTTCTTACCATAAACTAACATAGGATGTGCCATGCGACCTGCGAAAGCAACATTTTCTTTGAGTAAAACAAAGTTTTTGAAATAAGAATATTTTTGTTAATCCTTACATTTTCGGAATGTTAAGTGGCTTTCGTTCTTCCCATTCCGATTATTAATTGCACTGAGTAGTATCCCGGCATTAGTGTCAGTCATGTTCTTTCAATCTTAAATATCTACTTTGTACTCTACAAAAAAATCTAAAACGATGGCTGCAAAATGTATGTTTCTAAATAATGAAAAGAAAATACTTTAAGAATGATTGAATGTATATAAAATTATATATTACATATTTGTCTTTTATTTTTTTCCCTATTTTTGCATGTCTTTGTTCATTCTGTTGTAAACTGAAGGTGTCACTGTTGTTACTGTTCTTGATAAAGAGGATGAGTTTGTGTTTAGCGTTTCTTCATAGGACTTTGGAATATAATTCTGCATATTATCAAAATATGTTAAATAAAGAAAACTGATGTTTTTGCTACTTGATGTGACGGTTTACTCGTCCTCGAGCTGATATAGTAGTAATGATCCTATGTGCTATCAGTTACATGCAGATGATTGATACAATGTGTCCGAAAAATGGTATATGGTCACATTAGTGGATGTGTAATGTATATATATTTATATGTAATATATATATTTTATAGAATATATTATATTATATAATATATATATTTTATAGAATATATTATATAATATATATATTTTATAGAATATATTATATAATATATTTATATATTTTATAGAATATATTATATAATATATTTATATATTTTATAGAATATATTATATAATATATTTATATATTTTATAGAATATATTATATAATATATTTATAGAATTTATAGAATATATTATATAATATATTTATATATTTTATAGAATATATTATATAATATATTTATAGATGTTATAGCATATATAATATAATATATTTATAGATTTTATAGAAATATATTATATAATATATTTATAGATTTTATAGAATATATTATATAATATATTTATAGATTTTATAGAATATATTATATAATATATTTATAGATTTTATAGAATATATTATATAATATATTTATAGATTTTATAGAATATATAATATAATATATTTATAAATTTTATAGAATATATAATATAATATATTTATAAATTTTATAGAATATATAATATAATATATTTATAAATTTTATAGAATATATAATATAATATATTTATAGATTTTATAGAATATATTATTTAATAATATATATATATATATATATATATATATATATATATATATATATATATATATATATATATATATATATATATATATAAAATAACATTCCACGCAAAATGTTCACAGCCGATAATTAAAAATTCTATGATTTGTTTTAAATTTTCTGTGAATATTGTTTTTACCAATTATTGGTATTTGCTTGGCTGAGCCGCAGTTGACATCCCAATGGATTTACCCCCTCTGCTTCAATGACATGTCGCTTTTCAGCGTGCTGTGAAACGATAGATATCCACATTAGCACTAATTAACTAATACAGTTGCCTATAGCAAAGAAAGGGGAGCTATGATAATTGAGTGAAAGGAGCAAGTGATATCACCCAGTGAGACCTGATGTCTATAGGAGATACAGTGGACCAATACACAGAGAGATCCTCGTCACAAAACAGAAAATCAAGCTTAAAAACACACTTTTTGTATGGTATATGCAAGATATAGACTGCACTTAATTCAAAATCGGGAAAATGTATGAAAAACATTTTTCCAATTTTGCAATAAATTTGGTACAATAGGGTTCATTTGAGTTATCTGTCAACTTTTTTTTTTACCCAAACCTGGTTGCACTTCTTGAGAGGAGCAAACTTATTAACCTTTTTTAAGCTAGGTCCATGCCGAATTTGAAGAGTGCCAGTGATGGCATGCCCAAGATTTTTTTATTTTTTTGATGCATACCTACAAGTGCATATCCGTTCCAATGACTGATTGTTAAAAAACAAAAAAAAAAACAAATATATATATATATATATATATATGGAAAATGTATGTGTTATGTAGATATATACTGTGTGTGTGTGTATATGTGTGTGTATATGTATGTGTGTATATATATATATATATATATATATATATATATATATATATAAAATTATTAAGGGCATAACTGAACAAAGGAATACTAACCAAATGCAGAAAATAGAATTATTGATTAATATGCGAAAAAAGGAACTAAATACAACAACGTGTGTTTTGTTGCTCTAGAAGGCAGAACTTTTTGGATTTTGTAAAACACATACCGTAAGCTATTTGTTGCCAATTTTATAATATATGCAATTATAATAATAATTTATAACATTTTGCAGGTTTGTTAATTATTTTTTTACGAAATGTGGATTGTGACTATTTCCCGACTCTACAGTTATAATTGGTTGCATCAGCTACATACATCTAGATTTGTCACATTGTGTATGTGCACTTAGTCTACGGGAGTTTTTCCCCTACGGTCACGGTCAGTCATGATGGCCTGTCCAAACATGAGCACGACGACCATGATGAGATCAATATGTGTGCTTTCTTAGGCCCTCATTCACCATATGGAAGCCAAAAGTGACCACTGTTTGGCAGTTATGCATCTACATATTTTGTTTTCTGCAGAAATGGACAGCAGACTGCACTTTCATATAAAGAGGTCTGATGTCAAGAAAACTATCATCAAGAATGTTTAGGGGTTTTTTTTACAATGGTTTTTTATGATGAATGGATGCCTAAACCATTGGCCATTGTTCCGAAAAGACGTTTGGTCAGCCCCCCAGACTTGCTTAAAGATTCAAGACACGGAAGCTGACAGTGCCAACAGGGAAATTGGAGAGGGAAGAGAGTTTCCAGCAGCCAAATCTTCTAAAAAATATCATAGTATCATAGTTTTTAAGGTTGAAGGGAGACTCTAAGGGCGGCTTTGCACGTTGCGACATTGCACGTGCGATGCCGGTGGGGTCAAATCGAAAGTGACGCACATCCGGCGTCGCAGTCGATATCGCAACGTGCAAATCCTTTTTGATACGATGAACGAGCGCAAAAGCGTCGTTATCGTATCATCGCTGCAGCCTCCGACATTTCCATAATGCCGGTGCAGCGACAGGTACGATGTTGTTCCTCGCTCCTGCGGCAGCACACATCGCTGTGTATGAAGCCGCAGGAGCGAGGAACTTCACCTTACCTGCCGCCGGCTGCAATGAGAAGGACGGAGATGGGCGGGATGTTTACATCCAGCTCATCTCCGCCCCTCCGCTTCAATTGGCCGCCTGCCGTGTGACGTCACTGTGACGCCGCACGACCCGCCCCCTAAGGAAGGAGGCGGGTCGCCGGTCAGAGGGACGTCGCACGGCAGGTATGTGCGTGTAAAGCTGCCGTAGCGATAATAATCGCTACGGCAGCTTTCACTATATATCGAACGTGCGACGGGGGCGGTACTATCGCTGCATTATCGGTAACACATTGTTACTGATGTCGCAGCATGCAAAGCCCGCCTTAGTCCATCTAGTTCAACCCGTGTCCTAACATGTTGATCCAGAGGAAGGCAAAAAACCCCCAATGTGGCAAACAAGTTCCAATGGGGAAACAATTTCCTTCCTGACTCCACATCCGGCAATCAGACTAGTTCCCTGGATCAACACCCTGTCATAAAATCTAATATACATAACTGGTAATATTAAATTTTTCAAGAAAGGCGTCCAGGCTCTGCTTAAATGTTAGTAGTGAATCACTCATTACAACATCATGCGGCGGAGAGTTCCATAGTCTCACTGCTCGTACAGTAAAGAATCCTCGTCTGTGATTATGATTAAACCTTCTTTCCTCAAGACGTAGCGGATGCCCCCGTGTTCCACTCGCAGGCCTAGGTGTAAAAAGATCTTTGGAAAGGTCTCTGTACTGTCCCCTCATATATTTATACATTGTGATTAGATCCCCCCTAAGCCTTCGTTTTTCCAAACTAAATAACCCCAAGTTTAATAACCTGTCTTGGTATTGCAGCCCCCCCATTCCTCTAATAATCTTGGTCGCTCTTCTCTGCACCCTCTCCAGTTCAGCTATGTCCTTCTTATATATCGGTGACCAGAATTGTACACAGTATATAAGTGCGGTCGCACTAGTGACTTGTACAGAGGTAGAACTATATTTTTTTCATGAACACTTATACCTCTTTTAATACATCCCATTATTTTATTAGCCCTGGCAGCAGCTGCCTGACACTGTCCACTAAAGTGAAGTTTACCATCCACCCATACACCCAAGTCTTTTTCTGTGTCTGTTTTACCCAGTGTTCTACAATTAAGTACATAATCATAAATGTTATTTCCTCTACCCAAGTGCATGACCTTACATTTATCTACATTAAACTTCAATTGCCACTTCTCAGCCCAATCCTCCAATTTACATAAATCTCCCTGTAATATAAAATTATCCTCCTCTGTATTGATTACTCTGCAGAGTTTAGTATCATCTGCAAATATTGAAATTCTACTCCGCATGCCCCATATATCCTTTAAGACATGTTTAAAAACTTAGGGAGGGAATACTACAAAAATCCATGGATAAAAGCATATAGTAGCTCATATAGACATGGGTGTTCTGGATTAAAACTAAATTGTCATTTTAAACACAATGAATAAGGATTAGTTGTAATTTGATACATCAATGAGCAAAGGAGAGCGAGGCTGAAGTTTGGCAAAGACCATAAGGATTGGATCATAGAGGACTGGAGTAAGGTAATCTTCTCTAATGAGTCTAATTTTCAGCTTTGCCCAACACCTGGTCATCTAATGGTTAGAGGGAGACCTGGAGAGGTGTACAAGCAAAAGTGTCTTTTGCATCCACTGTGAAGTTTGGTGGAGGATCGGTGATGATCTGGGGATGCTTCA
Source organism: Anomaloglossus baeobatrachus (assembly GCF_048569485.1). NCBI lineage: Eukaryota > Metazoa > Chordata > Amphibia > Anura > Aromobatidae > Anomaloglossus > Anomaloglossus baeobatrachus. The sequence continues at coordinate 28,992,050 of NC_134359.1, forward strand.
GCAAAGCAAGAATTGGGCAGATTAAACTTTGCGAAAGACGTATGAATCAAGCTGCATACAGGGTTATCCTGGAAAAACAGTTACTTCCTTCTGCTCAGGCAATGTTCCCCAACTCTGGGGACTGGTTTTTCCAGGACAATGCACCATACCACACAGCTAGGGCAATCAATGTGTGGATGAAGGACCACCATATCAAAACCCTGTCATGTACAGCTCAATCTCCAGACCTGAACCCCATTGAAAACCTCTGGAATGTAATCAAGAGGAAGATGGATAGTCACAATCCATCAAACAAAGATGAACTGCTTACATTTTTGCACCAGGAGTGGCATAAGGTCACCCAAAAGCAGTGAGAAAGACTGGTGGAAAGCAGCCAAGACGCTCGAAATCTGGGATTAAACATCATGGTTATTCCACAAAATATTGATTTCTGAACTCTTCCTAAAACATTATTAGTATTGTTGTTTCTAAATGATTATGAACTTGTTGTCTTTGCATAATTGGAGGTCTGAAAGCAATGTGCATTGTTCTGTTACTTTGACCATTTCTCATTTTCAGAAAATAAATACAAAATCTATTGCTTGGAAATTCGGAGACGTTGTCAGTAGTTGATAGAATAAAAGAACAATTTACATTTTACTCAAATATATAAAGAGAAAAATCAGAAGAACTATACTGTGTGTGTAATATATATATATATATATATATATATACAGTATATATATATATATATATATACAGTATATATATATATATACAGTATATATATATATATATATATACAGTATATATATATATATATATATATATATATATATATATATATACAGTATATATATATATATATATATATATATATATATATACAGTATATATATATATATATATATATATACAGTATATATATATATATATATATATATATATATATATATATACAGTATATATATATATATATATATATATACAGTATATATATAGTATATATATAGTGTGTGTGTGTGTATATATATATATTATATATACTATAGCCAGTTCTTCCCAATTGCCCTGGTGTGGTGGCAAATATTTTTCTGCAAGAAGATGCAGACTTGATGCAGAAAATTTCTCCACCAAATACTCAGCGTGAGCACATGCACTAATCAGCACTTTAAGGGTATGTCCAAGTGCTTGGTCCCCCACCAATCTACGTTATTGCCTATCCTATGGATTTTATCTTCACTACACAGCCTCTTTAATACATGCAAGGACTGGGACCAAGAAAATGAAGACACTTCTTGTAAGTAGCACTTCACTCTTGCTTTTAGAGAAGGGTCCTGGCCGTTAACCCTCTTTATTTCACCCACGTGCGCTAATTGGGCATCTGAACAAGAGGAATTATATATATAAAATCACAAAAAACAAACATTTCTTTATAAACTGCCTTATATACATGGAAACATGGAATAAAATATGCAAAAAAAACCCTTTGGAAATCGCTGTTTGAGTATATAAAATGGATTTATAGAAATGCAGTGTATTACATATATCCCAAGTTTAAAAAGACGTGTTTTTTTTTTTTTCTTCAATTGCAAATCTAATATAAATTTGGATTTATAATAAAGATATCGAATTGCATTATAAACATTCTGCCGGCTGGATTTATAGAATTGGAATACAATAGAAGGATTTCTTACAAATTCATGACTTTTTATGTCGTAATACTCTATTTTAAAAAAAATTAAGTTTGTACATCCTTTTCAATCTCAACATTTATTTTACTAAAAATTCACGATTACACAAAAATGCCTATTTTCGCCTCAAGTCCGACGTGTACTAAGAAGGGCTTTCAAAAGCAATTTAAGTAGCGGAGATCATGATTGAAATCCGCGCTGACACTTCTGTGATGTCTCACATTCATGCACATTTGTTTTCCTGATATTTATGTAGCTCACCCAAGTAACGGTCACAGAACGAGGCGCCCGAGCCTCTAGAACATTTCAAGGCTTCCACTATTTGCTCTTGTTGTCAGTTATAGATCATTTACGTCTATGATCACAAATTGGTCAATCACAAGCTCAGACTCAAAAGCTAACAGCTTCCACTGAAGTCTTTCCCCAAGGGTGTTGAAATTTTCCTAGTACAAAGTGCAAATATGCTTTAGTGAACCGTTCCAAGACTCATTTATCAGAGAAAACAGTAGAGTCAATATATAAAAGTAAGCTAAAGGAATCTAAACACTAAAGAAAATTAAAAAAAAAGTAGAAAGGAAAAAAAAAAGGATTTAGCAGCCAAAAAGCTACAGACCGGCTTTGACTGATACAAAGTGAATTACCATATGTAATTAAGAAGTGGAAGCTTTTAAACTGTAGAGAGCAGTAGCAGTCTTTAAAAAGCTACACTGAAGGAGGAGAGCGACACTTCAAATGTATAGAAAAGAAATGCCGGCATTAAGCCTTAAGATTGAATGTTCACCGATTGCATTTGGTTTAACTGTTCTCTGCCTGATCAAATCATCTCCAAATGAAAAAGGGTTAATTTAAAATGGTGTTTACGTTATTTGCATTAAAAGGTAATATCAAAGAGGTTGCATCATTTTAATTCTTCTTGTTCAGATGCCCAATTAGCGCACGTGGGTGAAATAAAGAGGGTTAACGGCCAGGACCCTTCTCTAAAAGCAAGAGTGAAGTGCTACTTACAAGAAGTGTCTTCATTTTCTTGGTCCCAGTCCTTGCATGTATTAAAGAGGCTGTTTAGTGAAGATAAAATACATAGGATAGGCAATAACGTAGATTGGTGGGGGACCAAGCACTTGGACATACCCTTAAAGTGCTGATTAGTGCATGTGCTCACGCTGAGTATTTGGTGGAGAAATTTTTTGCATCAAGTCTGCATCTTCTTGCAGAAAAATATTTGCCACCGCACCAGGGCAATTGGGAAGATCTAAGTATAGTGGCGAGATTGTCACAGCTCCTAAGAATGTGGATATCCTGGGAGGCTGCAGGCTGCTATTTTAAAGCTGGGTGGGCCCAATAAGCATGGATCTCCCCAGCTTGAGAATACCAGCACCCAGCTGTCGGGCTTTATCTTGACTGGATATCAAAATTGGGCGGACAGCACTCCGTTTTTATTTTTTAAATTCTGTATCTGTGCCGCATTTTTAATGCATGTTTGCCTTGTATATTTCATTATGAAATCAATGGGTTGAAGGGCTGAGAAACACAGACAAAAATGCACCAACAATTGACATGCTCCAGATTATTTCCTGCACCAAATCTGCAACATGTGCACAAAACTTAAGAATTCTAGTTGACTTTGCTGGCATAAGGATAGGCATGCAGATTTGTAACAAATCTGCACCCAAAAATGCATCAAAAATGCATTGTGCACATGACCATATACTACTCATCACAATTTAGGAAGGAGCAGCAGTGACTGACCACCACTCCATTCATTTTCTGTGGAGCTGCCGAAAAAAGCCATATGCAACACTCGACAGCCACGTAGGGAATAAAGGAGTGGCAGTCAAGTGTGAGCGCTGGTCCTCCATTCTAAAGGGAGATAATAGGAATAAAAGTGTCCCAAGAGCGGTCAGTCCCCCACCGATCTAGAAATCATAAGAAATTATTGGTTTAGCTAGACAATCCCTTTAATTCTATGACCTTTTATATGATTTACCGACGGTTATGCTATATTATTTGATGTGGCATCAGTGGGGGATATAGGCAACCAATAAGGTTATCTATGATGAGACCATACCTTTAACATCTCTGACAATAAGATGACTACAGAAAAATCATCTGCATAGATCAAGAAGTATCAGCGTATTATGAGCCTCATCAACCTCAGAGTGAAAAAGTGCAAGATTTCTGGGGGGGTTAATATAGAGAAAAGTGTAACAAATGCCAAAATTATTTTGTTGTGGAACATTCTTGGGGTTGTTTCATCCTCATACTTTGCTAAAATTGCCAAATTCTAGTAAACAAACAACTTTGCAAGGGGGCCAACTAAGGCCGGTTTCACACATCCGGCTTTTTGCCGTTTTGCCGGATGCGGCGCTCTCCCGTACAGTTAATACAGTACAATGACAGCGCTGTAACTTCCGGATCACATGCGCCGGTCACATGACAGCATGTGACCGGCGCTTGTTGCGCTGTCATTGTACTGTATTAACTGTACGGGAGAGCGCCGCATCCGGCAAAACGGCAAAAAGCCGGATGTGTGAAACCGGCCTAAGATGACACACTGTTACAACCTCATAGGACCTGTAGAAGTTCAACTCGGCGCGAAACAGTCGTAGTTCTCTGTGAGTCCACACCCGGCTTCTACACTGCATGTTTTAAAGCAACTGTTTGAATAAACTGGATCTTCACACAAAGACCCCAGAGAGTGTAGCTTTTTTTCTTTCATTTGAAGCATACACTGTTACAACCCCTTCCCCCTTCAAATTGTTTACTTTAAACTGACGAGCCAGCAATCTCTAATCAAATACAACAATAAGATTTTTGTAACTTAAACTCTGCATTGTAAAATATCCGTTCTACGTCCATTGGTTCAATAATGGCCAACTCCTCACTAGTGTGCAAAGTCCTGCAACTTATATCACAACTACTCGGTGATCACATAAAGACACATATAGCATAAACGATTACAAACATAGTATTACAAAATCATGTTTTATTTCTAAGTTGGTATAGGTAAGGAAGAAAATCTGTAGTGCATTACAACCACAATTTTATAATTTCCCTCTAAGACCAAGTGAAGGGAAAAGGAAATTTTAAAGCTCTATGTGTAAAAACATGTATCTGAGATTACGATGGAGACCAGATGTCTTCTGAGTCTAAAGGCCCCCTCATGCACATTAGAAGCAAATCTGCCAAGCCAACCAATTGCTCGTTGCCTTGGAGTAATACTTGACTCTGCTCTATCCTTCAGGCCACACATCCAAGCCCTCTTCACCTCATGCCGACTACATCTCAAAAATATCTACTGGATCCGTGCCTTCCTTCACTAAGAATCAGCAAAAACATTAGTAGATGACCTCATCATCTCACGCCTCGACTACTGCAACCTCCTACTCTCTGGCCTCCCTTCCAACACTCTTGCACCCCTCCAATCTGTCCTAAACTCTGCAGCCCGCTGAATCCACCTCTCCCCTTGCTATTCCCCAGCTTCCTCACTCTGCCAATCCCTTCACTGCCTTCCCATTGCCCAAAGACTCCACTTCAAAACCCTCACCATGACATACAAAGCCATCCACAACCTGTCTCCTTCATACATCTGTGATCTAGTCTCCCAGTACCTACCTGCACTCAACCTCAGATCCTCACAAGACCTCTTCTCTACTTCTCTCTTATCTCCTCTTCCCATAATCGCATACAAGGTTTTTCCCTTGCCTCCCCCATTCTCTGGAATGCTCTACCCCAGCATATCAAACTCTCTTGTACAGTGGGAAGCTTCAAAAAGAACCTGAATACCCATCTCTTCCGACAAGCCTACAACCTACAATAGCCCTCAGTCCAGTACACCACTGCGCAACCAGCTCTGTCCTCCCCTATGGTACCATCACCCATCCCCTGTAGACTGTGAGCCCTCGGGGTAGGGTCTTCTCTCCTCCTCCTATACCAATCTGTTTTGAATTGTTAATGATTGTGTACTTTTATTTATATATACCCTTTTCACTTGTGAAGCGCCAAGGGATAAATGACGCTATAATAATAAAAAGTAGTAATAATATAATAATAATAATAGTTGGGGTAGGACTGGACCAAGTATCTAATGTGTATGTTGACCTCCGTTCAGGGAAGAGAGGTATCAAGCAAGTGAAATTTTAATACTTTTATTTAACCAATGACCAGTGCAAAACAAGCATACATGTGTTTTAGGGAGTCAAGTGAAATACCGGACGACCATAAAAGCATTTGGCCAAAAGATATTTCAGCTATGTGGCCTCTCCACTAGTTATTATGGGCCTCTATGATTCCTTTATTTCCCATGCTACTAAAGGTGCTCCCATTTGTTTTGTTATCGAGCTTTATGGTTATACCTCTAGCTGGACCTGACTATGTTCTAAATGACCACATTAGATTTCAATATCAAATCAAACTTTAACTGCAAAATAATGTAGTCGATGACCAAAAAATAAGACTAGAGATGAGTGGTTCAAGGAACCATGGATGAGTCCCCGGAAATGTTTGACTCCATTCTCAAGGGTCGTCAAAAAAAAAAATAAAAATGTCCACCACCATTTCACACACTGCTGAAGAGTGTGGCTATGAGCAACAGACAAGGCCAGGTGGGCTTCCCAAAAATGTGCTGCACCTTAAAAACAGAAATTTAGTTTCATTGCTCACACACTAAAAACAAGGAGAGGCAGTATTTAACCCCTCCGTGCTAATTTTGCTACTGAAATAAAATTCTGAATTCAAGGCTTGTGTTGTGTAAATATATTTCTTCTTTGAAACTCAAAAGAGAAGTGTTCACGGCTTCTACCACAACTAGCCATAGATACACGAAGGTCTGTTACACATTAATAAAGCTGCGTTATCATTACAGATCTACCAATGGGTTCAAGACAGTCCTAGAAGAAGTCAGAGAGTTATACAAGAATCTTCCAGGCAGTTAAAGGTTTTTTAGTGTTGCAATTTGTAGCGAATTTGTTTAACAGAAATCACGTTTTTGGGGGAAAATGAGTTGAAGCTTGTGAATTCGAATTTCAAATCATGTGATCATCTGTAAATATGACCAGAATCATCAGTAGCACCAAATATGACCCTGATGGATGCACATATCATGAGATCTCAGACTTAAAGGGAACCTGTAAGGTCCCCTATGCACGCAGAAGCACGAGCAGTTCTGGGTGCATATTGCTAGTCCCTGCCTAACTATCCCTGTATCTAGTAGAATAGCTAAAGAGATATTTAGAAAAAGTATTTCTAAAGGTCCTTTATGAGAGGCTAATGAGCGCAGGGACTAGTTGTCAGGGCGTGTTATCCCCCCGACTAGTCTGCCCTCTTAGCATGTTGGCACACCCGCAAGGGCGTGCTAACATGCTATTCAATGCCAAGTTTAATCGGCGATGACACGCATACCTACCTGTGTTCACCACCTCCGACGCTGGGTTTAAGCTTAGTGCACATGATCAGAATTCACCACTTTTCCGGTAATGTGCACTATGTAGCCGGTTGTACGTGTATTGGCTTGAGAGGCCTAGTGCGTATGATCGGAAGTGTCGAGACTTCTGATCATGCGCATTGAGGTAAACCCAGCATTAGAGGCGGTGACAATGGACGGACATGAACGCGCATCACCTTCGACGATGCTGGGCAAAGGGCATTGAATAGCATGCTAACATGCTAAGAGGGCAGTCTAGTCGGGGGATATAATGTCTTTGTGATGAGTCCCTGGCCTCATTAGCATATCATAATTCATAAATGATTCTTAGAAATACTTTTTCTAAAGATCTATATTTATTCTACTAGATACAGGGACAGTTAAGGGGGTTTTTTTTTATACGCAACGACATCGTCGTTGGGGTCACTGAATTCGTGACGCACATCCAGCCTCGTTAGCAACGTCGTTGCGTGTGACACGTACGAGTGACCGCTAACAATGTAAAATACTCTTCAAATTGTTGATTGTTGACACGTTGTCCATTTCCCAAATATCATTCATTGTTCTGGACGCAGGTTGTTCGTCGTTCCTGAGGCAGCACACATCGCTACGTGTGACACCCCAGGAACGACGAACAACACCGTACCTGCGTCCTCCGGCAACGAGGTGGGCGTGACTTTCCTGTGGCTGGTCTCCGCCCCTCCGCTTCTATTGGACGCCTGCCGTGTGACGTCGCTGTGATGCTGCATGAACCGCCCCCCTTAGAAAAGAAGCTGTTCACTGGCCACAGCGACGTCGTTAGGAAGGTAAGAATATGTGATGGGTAGCAGCGAGTTTGTCCGCCACGGGCAACGATTTGCCCGTGATACACAAACGACGGGGGCGGGTGCGAATGCTAGCGATGTCGCAGCGTGTAAAGCCCCCTTTAGGCAGGGATTAGAGACATGCACCAAGAACTGCTCGTGGTTCTGGGTGCATATTGACCGGTTCCCTTAAAAATAACTAAAGCACCAATCGGTCACAATCTCATGGGCCCTAAACAGTTTTCTTTTTTACTTTTTTAAAAAAAAAAAATAAAAATAAATTTAGAATTAAAATATAGAAGATAAATAATGTGACAATGTAGCTATGCCAAGAACAGAGGCTTTGTGTAATTCCTATTTTATTCTATATGGTTAAATGGTCTACTGGCACGAGACTTTTCACAGTATAGGATGTTTGTGTATTAACATATTTTTCTCCGACATGCCTGGTTTCAAGTATTACTACATTTGTGTTAATTTTAGCACTTAAAATATGGACTGACAGAGCTGTGATGTGATGGTACAATTAGGAGCCAAATTGAAAAGATAAAAATAGCATTGCACAGCTAATCTGCGAGGAAGAGCGCGGAGACTGTCTGCACGTTACAAAAGGTTTTATGTATCGATAGATAACCATGCTGCTTTTTGTAAGTGACTTCAAATCCTTCGCATATCTGTGATTTTTATTTTTCATTAGTATCATGATTATTATTACTATCATTATCACATTTTATCTGGAAATGCTAAAGGGTTTATTATTTGCTAAAGAGCACGGAGGCTGAAGCGGAGGGAGTACAATGCGTTCTTACGGCTTCTGAAATGGATGTGCTCCACTTTCCCCAATAAAATAAACATAAACTAGTAGCGTACACCAGGGAGAATAGTAGTTAGGTTATATTTACTACCGTTGGACATACACCTTAAAAATATGTCAGGCAATTGAATGTTCGGCTGACAGCTAATCCTCCCACATGCATGTTCCGCAAGTTCAATGGCTGGACCGTTATGCCAAAATTGGAAAGATTGGATGACAGTTAAGCGAGCTTTACATGCTGCGACATCGCTAGCGTCTGTCGCGAGCGATAACACCCGCCCACGTCGGTGGCGCGTCACGGGGTGATCGCTGCCATAGCGAACAATATCGCTACTGCAGCGTCACACGCAATTACCTGCTCACCGACGTCGTGGCCGCCGAACAATCTCTCCTTTAAGGGGGAGGTTCGTGCGGCGTCACAGCGACATCACTAAGCGGCCGCCCAATAGAAGTGGCGGGGCGGAGATGAGCGGCCTGAACATCCCGCCCACCTCTTTCCTTCCTCATTGCCGGCAGCCGCAGGTACGATGTTGATCCTCGTTCTTGCGATGTCAAACATAGCAATGTGTGCTGCCACAGGAACGACAAACAACCTGCGTTCCAAATGAGGAACGATTTTTTAAAATGAACAACGTGTACACGACGAATGATTTGACACCTTTTTGCGATCGTTACTGACGTTAGCGATATCGTTGTGTGTAAATCGGTCTTTATCTAATAAGTATGGACAGATTAAACCCCAAAGTATTTGAAAAGGAGAATGTGGCTTTATATAAAAAAGAAACTATGCCCTAGTGTCATGGCACGGGCTTAGGGAAGGTCCAGCATGAGGTAAAACACTCGACAGTGGTTTTACCAAGACAAACAAGGGGTACACTGGGGACAGAATAACAATGGTGGGCCCTGATGCTAGTGAGAGGCAAGATGGACACCTCTTCCACTTACCTGCCACTGTAGCTGCACTCCTAGCCAGTCCCTATACAGGTTCCTCATCTGTAGCCGAGCAGGAACCTGAAGCTCTGAGGGACCCTGCAGTAAGCCCTGGCTAGTGAGTGGGCAGGTAAGGGACCCAAGCCCCATCGCTGCATTAAAACAACACACCAAAGGACGGTAAGACAGACAGGGGGGGAAATGACAACAGAGTAACTCCAACAACTAGGCTACAGTCAGGCACCAGTACTGCAGCCTACACTGCAACCAACAGCAAGGACTCCAGCAGCTCCTTCCACCTCCAGGCCCAGAATCCAAATGACAAAGAGAATAACTGGCACCCTCTGCTGGTAGCAAAGTAGCAAAGGGTATATGAAGGGACTGGAAGTGGTCCCAAACCGGAAACATCTGACCAGGAGTCAGAAGCTGGTGGCAAGGAAGACTGTCATTAACCCTTACCACATCCAAAGAAAGAAAACAAGTTTTATATGTAGAGTCTTAAATGAGAATGAGAGACTCTAGTCCTGATTCTCTCACTAATCTCAAAATACAGAGAGACATCCGTGATACCTAGGCCATGTTCATGTCATGGTAATGGCATTACAGTAGGTAGAAAGACCCTAGTAGTTAAATTTTTAGGGTTGTTGAACAGGAGTGCACTGCTTGCTGCACCCCAGAGGGCAATTGAACTCCTGATTGAATAACATTTTGGACTATCAGCATGGCCCTTACTTTATTTTCTCTGATGTTGCAAGCAGAAGAGACTTTTCTTTCTTATTTCAAAGAAGTCTTCTGAACCTTTTGGGATCTCTGACTGTTTTACAGGTTACCTCTAGAAACCTGACCATTTTACAGGTTACCTCTAGAAACCTGACCATTTTACAGGTTTTCTCCAATGCTGCAAGCAGAAGCCACTTTGATTCCTTATTTCAACTAAGTCTTCTGAATGTCCTGAGATTTCTGACCATTTTACAGGTCTCTTCTAGGAACCTTACCGTTTTAAAGGTTTTCTCCAATGGTACAAGCAGAAGCCGATTTGCTTGCTTATTTCAACTACATTTTTTTGAGATTTCTGTATTACTGGTTTCTTTTGGGAACCTGACCATTGTATAGGTTTTCTCCAATCCTGCAAGCAGAAGCCACTTTGATTCCTTATTTCAACTAAAGGCGGTGTTACACAGGACGATATATCGTGCGATCGCATGAGCAATCGCACCCGCCCCGTCGTTTGCGCGTCACGGGCAATTTGTTGACCGTGGCCCACAAAGTCGTTTACCCCGTCACACGTACTTACCTCCCAAACGACCTTGCTGTGGGCAGCGAACATCCTCTTCCTGGAGGGGGAGGGACGTTCGGCGTCACAGCGACGTCACACAGCGGCCGCCCAATAGAAGCGGAGGGGCGGAGATGAGCAGGATGTAACATCCCGCCCACCTCCTTCCTTCCTCATTGCTGGTGGGATGCAGGTAAGCTGTGTTCGTCGTTTCCGGGGTGTCACATGGAGTGATGTGTGCTGCCTTGGGAACGACGCACAACCTGCATCCAGGAATGTGACTGATATTTTGAAAATGAGCGATGTGTCAGCAAGCAACGATAAGGTGAGTATTTTTGCTCGTTCAGTCGCTCGTAGCTGTCACACGCTACGATATGTCAAACGATGCCGTATGTGCGTCACTAATGACGTGACCCCGACGACATATCGTTAGATATATCGTAGCGTTTAACGCCGCCTTTAGTCTTCTGAATCTTCTAAGATTTCTGACCATTTTACAGGTTTCTTCTAGGAACCTAACCATTTTAAAGGGTTTTTTTTCCAATGCTACAAGCAGAAGCCGATTTGCTTGCTTATTTTAACTACATTTTTTCAAATTTCTGTTACTGGTTTCTTCTGGGAACCTGACTATTGTATAGGTTTTCTCCGATGCTGCAAGCAGAAGCCACTTTGCTTCCTTATTTCAACTAAATTTTCTGAATCTTCTGAGATTTCTGATAGTTTTACAGGTTTTCTCTGGGAATCTAACCATTTTAAAGGTTTTCTCCACTGCTACAAGCAGAAGCCGATTTGCTTGCTTATTTCAACTACATTTTTTTGAGATTTCTGTATTACTGGTTTCTTTTGGGAACCTGACCATTGTATAGGTTTTCTCCAATCCTGCAAGCAGAAGCCACTTTGATTCCTTATTTCAACTAAAGGCGGTGTTACACAGGACGATATATCGTGCGATCGCATGAGCGATCGCACCCGCCCCGTCGTTTGTGCGTCACGGGCAATTTGTTGACCGTGGCCCACAAAGTCGTTTACCCCGTCACAAGTACTTACCTCCCGAACGACCTTGCTGTGGGCGGCGAACATCCTCTTCCTGGAGGGGGAGGGACGTTCGGCGTCACAGCGACGTCACACAGCGGCCGCCCAATAGAAGCGGAGGGGCGGAGATGAGCAGGATGTAACATCCCGCCCACCTCCTTCCTTCCTCGTTGCTGGTGGGATGCAGGTAAGCTGTGTTCGTCGTTTCCGGGGTGTCACACGGAGTGATGTGTGCTGCCTCGGGAACGACGCACAACCTGCATCCAGGAATGTGACCGATATTTTGAAAATGAGCAACGTGTCAACAAGCAACGAAAAGGTGGGTATTTTTGCTCGTTCACAGTCACTCGTAGCTGTCACACTCTACAATATGTCAAACGATACCGGATGTGCGTCACTAACGACGTGACCCCGACGACATATCGTTAGATATATCGTAGTGTTTAACGCCGCCTTTAGTCTTCTGAATCTTCTAAGATTTCTGACCATTTTACAGGTTTCTTCTAGGAACCTAACCATTTTAAAGGGTTTTTTTTCCAATGCTACAAGCAGAAGCCGATTTGCTTGCTTATTTTAACTACATTTTTTCAAATTTCTGTTACTGGTTTCTTCTGGGAACCTGACTATTGTATAGGTTTTCTCCGATGCTGCAAGCAGAAGCCACTTTGCTTCCTTATTTCAACTAAATTTTCTGAATCTTCTGAGATTTCTGATAGTTTTACAGGTTTTCTCTGGGAATCTAACCATTTTAAAGGTTTTCTCCAATGCTACAACCAGAAGTCGATTTGCTTGCTTATTTCAACTAATTCTTTTTTAAATTTCTGTTACTGGTTTCTTCTGGGAACCTGACTATTGTATAGGTTTTTTCCAATGCTACAAGCAGAAGCCGATTTGCTTGTTTATTTCAACTCATTTTTTTCAAATTTCTGTTACTGGTGTCTTCTGGGAACCTGATTATTGTATAGGTTTTCTCCGATGCTGCAAGCAGAAGCCAATTTGCTTTCTTATTTGAACTAAGTCTGCTGAATGTTTTGAGAATGTATAATGTCAAAATATCAGTTTCTGAGCTATTTAATGCCAGATAAAATACATGTTACTGTATTATGTAATTGTGTTGGATTATGTTTATATTTCTTTTGTACTTTTACATCCAATTTGCAAAGTTTCCACCCTTGACTTACTACCGTGACTGCGAAAAACTGCATTGATTTTCAAAGTGAAGGTTTCATGGGTTTGTTAGTATGAAAGTAAAGAAATTCCCATGGACTGGGCATGTTTGGTCTAAATAAATAATCTTTCAACAGTCCACTTGCTTACAATAAAATTTCCCTCCTCAGATCACAACAGAATCAGGAAATGAGTTCCTTCTACAGTCTGACGCAGACGTTACCATACAGGAATGGTTCTGTGCGATCCGAAATGCAATTGACAGCTCGGTATGTATTACTTTGTTACCTTTTTTTTCGTGAAAGGAGAAGAGAAAAAAAAAAAATTTAGAAGTACGGCGTGTTTATACAGTTTAGTGGATGGATGAAATGACAGATATGTAGACAAAAACAAACAGCGTGAGCCGTCAATAATTAAATAATTAGGCCTTGATTATTTGGAGAATTAGTCATTTGCTTTGACGTCCTGGGAAGGTTATGTTCTCTAGGTGACGGCTCTAACTTTTACAGCATAAAAAATAATCTTCTGTTCTTTGAGTTGCACGCCGCCGTTTGTTTCATGCACAAGAGTTAAAGAACTGTGCATTAAAAGGCAGGGTATAGAGTTTTGTAAAACTCTTCTTAAAGGGAATGTGTCATCAAAAACTGATTTAGTCTACATGCATATGTTGCGGGCAGGGGCCAGACCACGGCAGGGGTGCTGCTCAAGACGCTCGGATCCGGGGTCATTGCGGTGGCTCGAGGGGAAGCCGGACCCGGACCTGAGCACCCGTCCGTCGCCCGCAAGTGAAAAAGGGGGATTTATATATACAGGGGAGGATTTGTCAGTGACGCCACCCATGGTGTGCGATGATTGTGGGTGACACCGCTGCTGCCGCTGGAGGTGATGCCCGGGCCCAATGGAATAGGGCAGCTGGATGTTATCCCCTCCACGGGTAGGGAAGGTGTTGTTGTCCCGGGGCCCAGATACAGATGGGATGGTGCTGCGGAGCGCAATCTGCAGGGTTGGACCAGGTGGTGTTGGTGTACTCACAGTTCTAGAATAACTTCACACAGAGTCAAGATAGTAAACCAAACTGCCAGCAATCGGTAGCCTCCGGAGGGGTGTGCTCGAGTCCCACACTCTGGTACAGAAAACGGGGGTCCTTTCCTCCTGCACTTAGTGTTTGTGTCTGTTTTGTTAACTACTCCGCTTAAAACGGGGAAGTCCACTCACGATGTGTTTGTCCGTGGGAGCTGTGGTCCACGAGAACTGACCCATGGGATCTTAGCAGGCAATTGTGGAGCCCTATCCCCCTCATTGGGCTTTCGTCTCGCTCTACTTGGTCCTGCTGTGGGACAAGACCTGAAATCTTGTCCCCGGCTGGTCAATTAGTAAGGTGCGTGAAGCTGTCCTTGCTCTAGGGGCCAGGTACCCTGTCGTGCACGGCCTCCAGACCGGATTCCTGCTGTTGGTACCGGCGGGCTACAACCCTGCCCCGGTCCCCACTGAAGGTCTCCCTCAACTGGATCTCCATCGCCTGTAGCCCTGTCTGCCGACTGCCACCTAGTCAGTTTGTCAGTAGTCCGGAAGTCCAGGAGCTTCAACCCCTGACTACCCTGTCACTTCACACTCCTCTCCTTACTTCTGACACCTCTGTCTCTCTCACTCTGTCTCTGGCCCCTTCCATTACACCACAGAACCCCTAGGTGGGCGTCACCATCCGCTTGGCCCCGCCCACTGGTGTGTTCCTATTGTGATTGTGGGGTGACTAGGCTTTGTTGGCTGATGTTGTGCACCAGGATGAGGATTGTGTTGGTGGACCAAAGAGGAGAGAATCCTGTACCAATAGAGGGGTGCAGTCTGCTGTGACACCCTGATTTTGTCAGGGCGTCACACATACACTGCAGGTTTTGTCGCTTTTTTTGGTGTAATTTTTTTTTTTGTCAAAGTTCTGAATTTTTACTTCCCAGCAAAGTCTATGAGAATTCAGGTTTGCTGTGCACACGTTGCAGATTTTTTGTCTGCACTTTTCTCAAAAATTTCTGACCTAAAAATGCAGGATGTTCTGTTTTTGCATTTTGTCCCCGTGTTTCTCACTAGTGATGGGAGGATTCTCAGATCAATCTCCCACCTACCGATCCCCAGAGTCCGCCGCAAAGGGGGTAAGAGCAAGCGCTTCATACTCCCCAATCACCGGCGCGGCTGTCACCCTGCTCCCGTGACAGCTCATTCTTCTTTTAGGGCTGCTCGTTAGGCTCATACATATTCACTGCTATTCCCCGCCCATTGGCCTCTGTGATTGGTTGCAGTCACAGCACCCCTAACCTGTGTGACAGCCTGTTTTATGCTTCCAATCACAGACCAGTTCTGTGGGTGTACAGTAAATATAAATAAATGTAAAAAAAAACAGCGTGCGGTCACCCTCAATTTTAATAACCAGCCAAGATGAAGGCAGACAGCTGGGGGCTGGAATTCTCAGGCTGGGGAAAGCCACGGTAATTGGGAGCCCCTCAGCCTAAAAATATCAGCCTGTAGCCACTCAGGATTATCGCATCCATTAAATGCGACAACCCCAGCACCTTAACCAGCTCTTCACGATTGCCCTGGTGCGATGGCAATCGGGGTAATGAGAGGTTAATTTCAACTCACAGCTGACACCAAGCCCTAGATTAGTGATTTGAGGCGTCTGAGACCCCATATCACGAACTGAAAAGAAATAAACTCAAACACGAAAAAATCCTTTAATTGAAATAAAATTCAAAGAAAGACCCTGTTCACCCTTTATTAACCCCAAAGATGAAAGGGTTTTTTTTTTACATTTCCAGGGGCTCTGGGAGAGTGTGCAGTTTTGGTTACAGTTTGGGTGCAGTTGAAACTGCAGCATGTGCATATACTCTTATAGTTTTCAACAGGGTTTTTGTTTTTCATATCACAATCTGTATAAAAAAAAAAGTATTCTTACAATTTTTACACTGGTCACTGAGGCTTTTTTAGACTCCTTGTCCATTCAGGAGGTTTCTTATCATCAGAGGCAGGACTACAATGATATAAAAACATTAATACACAGCTGATTACATGATTAGTTGATGTCACAGTTCCCCCTGCTCCTCCGCCCTTCACAGTGACCTTTGCACATGCTCATTAGATGCTTCATTATCTCACGTGCTCCTCCCTTCACATTGGCATTTGCACACGCTCATTAGATTCTTCATCACAAAAGATAAGGCCAGAGTCTGCCCCATGGGATAATTGAAAGGCTACAGGCAGTAGGATTAGGTTTTTCACACAATCATGTCCTTGTAGGAGTTATAATTGGGTTTGTAAAATGGTTATCCAATACTTGTTAATATAAACAATTAGGGCATATTTACGTCATACACATATGTCCGTCTACTTGATACAAATTACTTTAAAGACACCAATTCTTACCATACCTTATTAAAAACTCAAAAATTGAGGATTTTTTAATTCTATTTTATATTATTTGTTGCCTAGGTTACCATACCAGCCAAAAAGCCCATTTACTACTCTGAATTTGTCCAGATTATTGGACCCCGTAAGCTTTAATCCCCCTGTGCTCTTCCCATGCTGCAGAGGCAGCAAAGTTCAGGTCTGGGGTTGCAGCCATAAAAACTATTAATGATTCAGAAGAGCACCACCCCTCATGCACCATACATTGTACAAGCAGGAAAACCCTATAAGCTTTAATCCCCTGTGTTCTTCCCATACTGCAGAGGCAGCAAAGTTCAGGTCTGGGGTTGCAGCCATGTTGCCGGTCCAAACTGTTAATCATTCAGAAGAGCACCACCCTTCGAGCACCACCCTTCGAGCACCACCCCTCATGCACCAACCCTCATGCACCACCCCTCGTGCACCACCCCTCGTGCACCACCCCTCGAGCAGCACCCCTTGAGCACCCCCCGTACAAACAGGAAGACCCTGTAAGCATCAATCCCCCTGTGCTCTTCCCATGCTGCAGAGGCAGCTAAGTTCAGGCCTGGGGTTGCAGCCATGCTGCCGGTCCAAACTGTTAATCATTCAGAAGAGCACCACCCTTCGAGCACCACCCATCGAGCACCACCCTTCGAGCACCACACCTCATGCACCACCCCTCGTGCACCACCCCTCGTGCACCACCCCTCGAGCACCACCCTTCGAGCACCACCCTTCGAGCACTACCCCTCATGCACCACCCCTCATGCACCACCCCTCGTGCACCACCCCTCGAGCACCACCCCTCGAGCACCACCCTTCGAGCACCACCCTTCGAGCACTACCCCTCATGCACCACCCCTCATGCACCACCCCTCGTGCACCACCCCTCGTGCACCACCCCTCGTGCACCACCCTTCGAGCACCACCCTTCGAGCACTACCCCTCATGCACCACCCCTCATGCACCACCCCTCGTGCACCACCCCTCGTGCACCACCCCTCGAGCACCACCCCTCGAGCACCACCCCTTGAGCACCCCCCGTACAAACAGGAAGACCCTGTAAGCATCAATCCCCCTGTGCTCTTCCCATGCTGCAGAGGCAGCTAAGTTCAGGCCTGGGGTTGCAGCCATGCTGCCGATCCAAACTGTTAAACATTCAGAAGAGCACCACCGTTTGTGCAACACTCTTCTAGCACCACCCTTCGTGCACCAACCCTCGTGCACCACTCCTTGAGCACCACCCTGACTTAGGCAAACAGGAAGACATGAGTCAGAGGCCTGATGCAATCATGACGATAGATCACGAGAATAGCCTTTGGTTTAGTGAAAAAACCCTTGCACCCGAGGTGTAATCTGATTGTTTAAAAAATAAATAAAAATTATTTTTAAAGTCTAAAAAAGTTTTTTTGAATATGTTTTTCAGGGAACAGTGCGGCCATTGTCAGCACTGAGTATTGGTGTCCGGAAGTCTGCCAGCACAGAAATCTTACTTCCAGGGAATGAACTGAAAGAGAAGAAAAATGAGCTAAGAAAATCACTGGGTATGTGCGTTGTCTATCACGTGTTACTGTAAATATGATCTTCACTGCAGCCGATCGCCCATGGCTCTGTGATTTCTTGCCCATCGGTTTAAAATTGTCGTCTTCGACCACAACTATCACATGCAAACGCCCATCTTGTGT
This sequence comes from Anomaloglossus baeobatrachus, assembly GCF_048569485.1. NCBI lineage: Eukaryota > Metazoa > Chordata > Amphibia > Anura > Aromobatidae > Anomaloglossus > Anomaloglossus baeobatrachus. Next base: position 29,010,260 of record NC_134359.1, read on the forward strand.
GGTACATCCAGCCATCACCACTGAGGCCAATGAGTGTTGGTCATGTGCACATAGACATGATGTGATTGTTGTACACAAGTATACACAGATAGTTAGAAACCACTGGAGAGGAACTGTTGGCTCTATGGGTAAAAAAAAGGCAACCTGTCGTCAGGTTTTTAGACCCCAAAATAATGTGCTCGCAAGTACAAGGGCCTAGTCTGCACAGCCAGCTCTCCGGTTTTTAGGCCAGTGCCGGCCTCCTGCCAGTGATTGACAGGTCATTCTTCTCTGTGACCTACCTCCTGGCCAACATCATATGCACGCGCAATCAATCTGGTGATGGTGCATGCGCAGTAATGTTTTGATGATGTTGCAAGAGCCGGAATATCCATCCATGTGCCACCCTGAGATGGATGTTTTGGCTCTTGCAACATCATTAGTGCATGGGCTGACTTGGGAATGATGGCGCTTGCGCAACATGTTCCCTAACGGAGCAGCTGACTTTTCAATCAATGGTGGGAGATCAACTTTGGTAGGAGTAAGAAGCTGGAGAGCTTTGAATGCAGACCAATGCCTTGTGTGATCATTTGCGTAAAAATTTACCAATATATTAAAAATTGGGGAAGAAATAGATTTGTAATATAAAGGCATGGAAGTGATAAACATTACAGATACTTTACAGCTATCACATTACCATTGGATCTGAAAATATGCTAAAAACAAGGATGAGAAATCCTGCACCATGGACATAACATGTTTTATTATTGATACATGATATCCATATTGGCTTAAAGCAAAAAAAAAACAACACATTTCTTCAGCGTCACACAAATGGACAAATGGATGGAAGACACAGCTTCAGAGAATACAAAACACACAAAGCGGAGTTAATGTCACACGTCGGGAAACAGGACGTCTCTTGTTAACTGCACAGAGAGGATCCTGCAGGTGACTGTCTGTGCACAAACTGGGCACACCTGGACAGGAGATACAGCTCTGTTAACTCCACTGAGCTGCCACTGAAGGACTGGATCGATGGAGGAGAAGCGCGGTGACAGACCCTAACTTTACCTTCACCACTAAGGCGGGCCTTACACATTGCGACATCGGTAACGATATATCGTCGGGGTCACGTCGTTAGTGACGCACATCCGGCGCCGTTACCGACATCGCAGCGTGTAAACCCTAGGAGCGGCGATCACCGATCGCAAAAACCTCAAAAATCGTTGATCGGTGACAAGTCGCTCCTTTTCATAATATCGCTGCTGCTGCCGGTACGATGTTGTTTGTCGTTCCTGCAGCACCACATATCGCTGTGTGTGACACCACAGGAACGACAAACCTCTCCTTACCTGCATCCACCGCCAATGTGGAAGGAAGAAGGTGGACGGGATGTTATGTCCCGCTCCTTTCCGCCCCTCCGCTTCTATTGGCCGGTCGCTTAGTGACGTCACGGTGACCTCGCTGTGACGCTGAAGCACCTCCCCCTTGAAGGAGGGATTGTTCGGCGGTCAAATTGACGTCGCTGACCAGGTATGTGTGTGTGAAGCTGCCATAGCGATAATGTTCGCTACGGCAGCAAGCACCAGATATCGCATGTATGGCGGCAGGTACTATCGCGCTCGACATCGCTAGCAATTGCAGCGTGTAAAGCCCGCCTTAGTCTTGGCATGATGGGTACTGGCGCCTGACACTGCCTACCGCTTCCTGACTGATGCACAGCTCTGACAGTGGAGGAGAAACGGGGTGACTAACCCTAGCAGTACCAGCACCACTTAGTCTTGACATGATGGGTACTGACGCTTGACCCTGCCTACCACTTCTAGACTACTGCACAGCTCTGATACACTCAACAGAGTAACAGTGATACACACGTAGCCATGTGTGTTAAAGACTATGACCTGCCCCTAGGTCCGGCGCCAGATGGCAAATGCGCCAGCGGCCAATCGGAGACTGCCACATCACTAGTGGCGGCAGCGGCGGCCAATCAGAGACCGCCGCGTCACTGGTGACATCACGCGCAGTAACGCGATTCCCGCACTTAGAGCCAGGAGAGGCCGCGGGAACCCGTGCATGCCCGGAAGGGCAATTCAAGGACTTAGCTGCAGAAGTCAGAGACCCTGGACACTAGATGCCTAGCAGACAGGTGCCTGGAGCGTCAGACAGGTTGAACAGGAGAGTCGGCAGACACCACAGAAGGGGATTGAGGTCGGACAGGTGCGGTTTGAGGCTCGGGAGAACCCCGAGCAGTGACAATAAATAATGAAAATTGTTATCTCCGTGGAGCTGGATTTCTGCTCCTTGCTTTCAGTTTTGGTAGTAACACTATCTATGCTCCGGCAGATTTGACCTCTGGCATTATTGGTGAGATGGACTTTGTTTCTTCACCAAAAATCTGCTAAAAGGTTCCCTTTAAAAGTGAAGAGATTTGATAATTGCATGTTTATATACTGCTATAGGGGAATTAAAAATAAAAAAAAAAATCATGTAAAATCCCTTTAAATTTTTTCAATTAAACCGTATGCAGAAAAATCCATGGTATCTTCGATCATGTACATCCAAAAAAAAAGAGCTGAGATGCAAAATTGGACATAACCTATGGACAAGGATGGTGCTATTACTGGGAAGGGAAACTGTCACCAGACTTTGGCCTTCTAAACTAAAATTAGCACCTTAAGCAGTGCCTGTGCTTATTCTATAAAGATGCATATTGTCCCCTGTTCCCCCCTATAGACCCCACAAATACCTTTATAAAATCTACCACCCTGTATGTAAATTGTCCAGTCCGGTCCGAATATCGTCTTAATCTATGCCTTGGACGCCTCCTACACTTCGTCATCCAAGTATGGCAGCCAAAATCGTATGCCTGTGAAGATATATTCCTGGCTCGCGCAGGCGCACTTTGCTCTACTCTATTGCGTGCAGAGCCAAAACTTGGTACACCTGCGCAAACCGGTGAGCTCTCTGCGCGGGCGCAAGATTTTGCCTGGCGAAGTGGATGCCATCCAAATTGCAGGGCAAAAGCTCGCACCTGCGCAAAGAACTCACCGGTTCGCACAGGCGCACCTATGTTTTTGGCTGTACCCGCTACAGGGCGCAGGAAAGTGCGCCTGCGCTAGCTGGGAATATAGAGATTTTTCCCGCCTACACGGATGACATCTAAGGCATCATCCATGTCACTCGGCACATGAGGGTGAAAGGAGGGACAGGAGGCGAAGATTGGGACGCTCTTCGGACCAGACCGGACAATTTACATACAGGGCGGGAGATTTTATAAAGGTATTTGTGGGGTCTATAGAGGGGGCTCGGGGGGTAACGTGCACTTTATAGAATGCAGCAGAGGCGCTAGTTTTAGTTTAGAAGCCCAAAATCTGGTGACAGGGTCCCTTTACATTTCTTTCTCTAATCCCTGAAAAATCTTTAATTTTGGATTATTAAGAATCTGTATCAAGAACTTTTATTCATTTGCATTTTCTCTCCATGAAAATCTAAGAGCAGCGAAACAAATTTATCATGAATGTACAGTATCAGAAGCATTAATGTTACAGTGTTTAGGCATGAAAAAAATAAATACAAATCGCTTTTTGGAATAATGTTTTAATGATCACACAACCGAGTCGGATATCATAGCCAGTACAGCGATGTGACGGAGCCAAAAGTGACTTCTGAATATTTGGCATCTAAACACAGATGACACATTGTTAGCAATTAACAGGTGGCTCTTTCATTGTCCAGTTTGCCTACAGAGAATTCCAAAAATTGGGATATTTTGAAATATTAATTTTTAACACCACAGATTTTCTGCAGCCTACACACGTATCCTCTTAAAGTAATGACTTGTTTATATTGTAAAAAAATCTAAAATAATTCCAGGACAGTAATTAAAAATTGATATCAAATTAGTTGTTGCGTGACATCATATTCTCATGAAAATGCCAAAAAAATAACTTTTAGGTTTTATTTTTGTTTGATTTCAGTCAATTTTGGAAAGCAAAAATACACGTTCGCAAAATATATAACAATATACCTTATCAAATCTAATATATAAAGCTCAGTGTATGTATGTATGTATGTGTGTATGTATGTGTGTATGTATGTATGTGTATGTATGTGCGCTAAAGGAATCCACACCGTCGTGAAAATCACAAAATTTTGCACAGACGCCTCTTGTGACCCAGGGAACGTCGTAGACTATGTTTTGACAGGAAAATTTAACCCCATGCTTTACAGTTACTCTCCAAAAAACATGCCTCCATTAAAGTAAATGGAGCCTGGAACTACTGGTTTTAATAGCAGCTGTGATTAGTTGCTATGGGAACAAAAGACATTGTTAGTATAAGAAACTTATGTGTGAGGTAATATGATGTCAGTGGGGAGACAGAGAAAGAGACAGAGACACAGATAGAGAGAGAGACAGACAGGGAAAGAGGCAGAGCGATAGAGATAGACAGACAGACGGTGAAAGAGACAGACAGATTTAGAGAGACAGACAGACCTGGAAAGAGACAGACATACAGGCAAACGGGGACAGAGACAGGCAGAAAGGGAAAGAGGAGACAGCCAGAGAGACAGACAAAGATAGATGGGGAAAGACAGACCTTGATAGAGACAGACTGGGAAAGAGACAGAGAAATAGAGAAAGACAAGGAAAGAGACAGACAGGAAAAGACAGACAGGAAAAGACAGACAAAGAGATGGACAAAGACAGACAGGGAAAGAGACGGGGAGACAGAGACAGAAAGACACAGAGACACAGAGATAGAGACACACTGATTCAAAGACAGACAAAGAAATAGAAACAGACAGACAAGGAAAGAGACAGACAGACAGCGACACAGAGACAGAGACTGGTAGAGAGACCGTTACTATCCCAGGAAACGCCCAGGTACTACAGCTAGTTAATATATAAAACTTAAAATGTTAATTGCTTTAATTATACATCTGTTCATCCAAAAAGTCTAATAATCCAATATTTCTACATTCGATCTCAAAAATATCATTTAAAATGAAACTTCACTGAGCAGGAGGGGTTTTTCTTTTTTTCATTTCTTAAATATTATTATTATTATTATTGTATTTGGGGTTAAAAATCACTTTTGCAATTCAGTGCCGTAAAAACAAAAAATGTTTCATTGCTTGTCTTTTAGAGGCTCTTTATTTTCTTTCACATTGCACTTTGATGTGGTCTGTGGTCATAAATCAGCGGAGAGAAGCGGAAGGGGGGAGGGGGGGAGACCATGAAAAGATAGAAACTTTCACGTTAGACCATAAAAACAGGTGACCGTCAGAATGAGCTCACTGACTGATTCTCAGTTAACCTATTTTGCAGTCACTGCACTGTTCCGCCCTTCTGTGGGCACAGTCTTCAATTTTGATGGATGAAATGTCAAATGGGTGATAGATTCCCATTGAGTAAAGATATGTTCATAAAGAACTGGTGGTCTCTTTCAGTGAACTGGTTAACATCAAGACCTGCTCAGCAGAGGTCAATGGCAGCATGCGACTTGCAAGGGCTTATCGCCCCACAGGTAAAATTCTACACACCCAGGTAGGACCATATCTTTCATGTAGTGTGCTGGGAGGAAGGAAGCTACACTTCGCCAACGACTACCGTCTTGTGCCACACTACACAAACATAATATAACTACTCCAACTTTTCAGGCCTAGCCTTTTTACAGTAAAATAAAAAATAGCTCACATAAAAAGGCAAATTCAATAAAACATCATAGGAAAAGAAAGCAGCTTAGGCTAGGTTCACATTTCCGTTGTTTCTTATCAGTCACAATCCGCCACTCTGATAAACAACGCAATCCGTTTGGTGGATTCCGTTGTTTCCCATAGACTTGTGTGATCAGTTGTGGAACGACTGCCCGTTGGGCGGCAGGAACGTAGCTTGTAATGTTTTTTGAGCAGCGGAATCCTTTTGATTTCGCTGTGCATGCTCTCTCTCGGCAGCCGAACGATCAGCTGATTGCCCGGCAGCTGCCTTCTGTGCGCGATCAGCTGATCTCCCGGTCACCGGCTTTTGAGAGCGATCAGTTGCTCTGAAAAGCCGGCGTCTGGGAGATCACTTGATTGCTCTCAAAAGCTGGCGGCCGGCTTATGAGAGCGATCAGCTGATCGTTCACAATGGCCGGCTGATCAGCTAATCGTTTCACAGAAGCCGGCCGCTGGGAGATCAGCTGATCGCTCTCAAAAACCGGCGGCCGGCTATTTTGAACGATCACTCGTTTTACAACGGAATCCGCTTTCTTCTGACAATGAATTTCAATTCTTGTCACCCGTTGTACAACGCATCAGTCACAAGCATCAAGGAACGCATGTGACTGATGCAAAACAACGGAAATGTGAAGCTAGCCTTACCAACAGCAGGTCAGAATACCACTGCCTAAGCATAGGATCCAGCAGCCCGCCATGATGAAGGCGGGGGTGTAGGGGGGTTAGGGTTAGGCCCACCCCTACATGTGTAGCCGGCACACTTATGTTCTGTCTAACATAATGTAAATGCCACCTGGGTAGGTAGGTAGGGAGGGAGTATTAGTAGGAGAAGGATAGGGGTATATAAGGGAGAGACAATTGGGAGGGGAAAGGAGAGTCCCCAGGAAGATGTATGAGTAATAACCCCACCATGGAGATTCTGATCCTATGGGTCACCCCTTCGGTCGTGACACGCGGGATCTATTATGGATTGATCAACCACGTCCACCAGGAAGAGGGGTTGAGTCCTACGGCCGAGGGTTTGGCGTCTGTTTCATCTGGCTGCTAATACTCCGTAACAGTTTCAGTGGTGGCCCGGCGACGGGGAGGCGAGGGGTTAATGACAGGCTGTGCTGTAACCTATCGCCCCCTGCTACCACAACTACTACCACTGCCTGCCCCGTGCTCCTCCACCACAGGGGCAGCACAGGTGCCCCTTTACACTTCTATCATTTTCCTTCCACGCTTCTACCATGACCTGAATGTGCATTATTGACACCTCTGAAACCTCGTGGAACCTACCTTTTTGGAAGTTTTGAAGCTTTTCTAGTTTACCATTTTTCCAGGAGCCACCAACACATTCTGGAAGATTTTGTAAATAAAGTAAACCACATGAATATTTTGTATTCAGTATATTAATAATGGCTTCCTTATTGACTTAGTAATCCAGAGCACATTACTGTTATCAGTCATATACATATACACAAATACCTACAACTGTCACTGTAAAAATCCAGCGATTTTCTATAAGACACAGTAAAAAAATGCAATATTGTAATCCTCATCACTGCACTCTTATTTATGTTTTTAAGGCGGAATATCTTGTAATAAAACCTACTAACCGAACCTGTTTACATCTGCGTAATCCACACAAGTAACTAAACCTGCTGCTTCCCATCATACAGGACGCCGTGTCCTCTGAAGTGCTCCTCCGTCAATGCCATTTGTGATTGTGACTCACAGCACAAACAAAATCCCTGCGTTAACCAAAGACTTTTGGTTTGATGGGAAAAATCATAGGTTTGCAAAGTGCTGAACTCATATAAATATAAATATACTTGTTTACCGGGTTTTGTTCTGGAGAATTGCAGCTTTCAAGATTGCTTGTGTTTGCTTAATACCACAGCTTCATCATCCAGCTCACGTGACGTTCACAGGCCAAGAGCGAGTAACCCTGTATGGAGAGGCTGCAAAAAGTCTACGTGGTGGAGTAAAAAGATGTAGAGGGGGGGGTTTCCATCCTACATGGGGGACCTGTTAGACCCCCTAAAATTTTTATATTATGTATTTATTTGTATTTATATTATATATTTGTTATAGTTATTAATTATTACATATTTTTATATATTCGTGTGTACTATATATACAGTCATATGAAAAAGTTTGGGCACCCCCATTAATGTTAACCTTTTTTTTTTTATAACAATTTGGGTTTTTGCAGCAGCCATTTCAGTTTCATATATCTAATAACTGATGGACTGAGTAATATTTCTGGATTGAAATGAGGTTTTTTGTACTAACAGAAAATGTGCAATCCGCATTTAAACAAAATTTGACCGGTGCAAAAGTATGGGCACCCTTATCAATTTCTTGATTTGAACACTCCTAACTACTTTTTACTGACTTACTAAAGCACTAAATTGGTTTTGTAACCTCATTGAGCTTTGAACTTCATAGGCAGGTGTATCCAATCATGAGAAAAGGTATTTAAGGTGGCCACTTGCAAGTTGTTCTCCTATTTGAATCTCCTATGAAGAGTGGCATCATGGGCTCCTCAAAACAACTCTCAAATGATCTGAAAACAAAGATTATTCAACATAGTTGTTCAGGGGAAGGTACAAAAAGTTGTCTCAGAGATTTAAACTGTCAGTTTCCACTGTGAGGAACATAGTAAGGAAATGGAAAAACACAGGTACAGTTCTTGTTAATCCCAGAAGTGGCAGGCCAAGAAAAATATCAGAAAGGCAGAGAAGAAGAATGGTGAAAACAGTCAAGGACAATGCACAGACCACCTCCAAAGACCTGCAGCATCATCTTGCTGCAGATGGTGTCACTGTGCATCGGTCAACAATACAGCGCACTTTGCACAAGGAGAAGCTGTATGGGAGAGTGATGCGAAAGAAGCCGTTTCTGCAAGCACGCCACAAACAGAGTCGCCAGACAAGCCAGTTACATTTTGGAAGAAGGTCCTGTGGACTGATGAAACAAAGATTGAGTTGTTTGGTCATACAAAAAGGCATTATGCATGGAGGCAAGAAAACACGGCATTCCAAGAAAAGCACTTGCTACCCACAGTGAAATTTGGTAGAGGTTCCATCATGCTTTGGAGCTGTGTGGCCAATGCCGGCACCGGGAATCTTGTTAAAGTTGAGGGTTGCATGGATTCAACTCAGTATCAGCAGATTCTTGACAATAATGTGCAAGAATTAGTGACGAAGTTGAAGTTACGCAGGGGATGGATATTTCAGCAAGACAATGATCCAAAACACCGCTCCAAATCTACCCAGGCATTCATGCAGAGGAACAATTACAATATTCTGGAATGGCCATCCCTGTCCCCAGACCTGAATATCATTGACAATCTGTGGGATGATGTGAAGCGGCTGTCCATGCTCGGCGACCATCAAACTTAACTGAACTGGAATTGTTTTGTAAGCAGGAATGGTCAAATCTACCTTCATCCAGAATCCAGGAACTCATTAAATGCTACAGGAAGCGACTACAGGCTGTTATTTTTGCAAAAGGAGGATCTACAAAATATTAATGTCACTTTTATGTTGAGGTGCCCATACTTTTGCACCGGTCAAATTTTGTTTAAATGCGGATTGCACATTTTCTGTTATTACAATAAACCTCATTTCAATCCAAAAATATGACTCAGTCCATCAGTTATTAGATATATGAAACTGAAATAGCTGTAGCAAAAACCCAAATTGTTATGAAGAAAAAAGGTTAACATTAATAGGGGTGCCCAAACTGTTTCATATGACTGTATATATGTATGCAGGTATTTGACAAAACAGTCAGTAACAAATCTGCAGGTGTTTGTGTGTGCGCATGAGATTTCAGAAATCTCATAGACTTAGCTAGGACTGTAAAGAGCAGCGTTTTATTATCATGGATTTGCATAAAACCAAAGCAAAGCCGCAGGTAAAAAACGCAGCAAAAACTTACCAAAAAAGCCCTGTGTGAACATAGCCTAAGTGGCCGCCTGTACTCAAGTTATTAGTTACTGGCACAGTTAAGATATCAACTCTCATCAGATATTCTTATCTTAACTCTTATCTCTGATCAGATCTGCTGACATGTGCAGGGAAAGATACAGGCAGCATGCAAGCCCACATCAAAGGCAGGGACATGACTTTGGATGTACCAGTCATGAATGGGGTTACATTTATAAAAAATAGCAACATTAATGCCTGGAAACCTCTTCTAGGCTGGTTAGAATCCGGGATGATTGGTAGTGGAAGCCCCTTTTTCCCCAAGACAGCCACTGCACAAGGACATATGCCGAAAGTTCCTTCCCTAAAATACTTATACTCAGCCTACTGCTCACTTCTCTGGTCCCTCCGCACCTCAATGTCCCCCGTCCAGTCCTCTGTACATTTTCTTATAATCGTCACTAACATGTGCCATGACCGTGCGCGCATGCGTGGAAACTTCACATCCCTCACCAGAACTGAAAGAAGCCCGGAGATTCCACGTTTAGCAGCGGTAATAAGAAGACGTGCCGAGGATTGGTCGGGGGACGATGAAGAGCGGACGGGTCGTATAGGTGAGCAGAGGAGAGTAAATGTTTTTTGTTTGCTTTTTTTCATTTTCTACATCTTACATTTATTATCCTCTGAGGTCTGAAGAGACCCCTAAGCATAATAAGTGGCATTCAATTTCACAGAGCATAACTTAGCTCGGAATTAAATTTCCCGGTATAATCCACACAATTTTTCGAATTTGAATCTTGTCACGTCCTCTAATCTCTAGCATTAACCCTTAGGCGGGCTTTGCACGCTGCGACATCGGTAACAATGTGTTACCGATGCTGCAGCGATAGTCCCGCCCCCGTCGCACGTTCGATATATAGTGAAAGCTGCCGTAGCGATTATTATCGCTACGGCAGCTTCACACGCACATACCTGCCGTGCGACGTCCCTCTGGCCGGCGACCCGCCTCCTTCCTTAGGGGGCGGGTCGTGCGGCGTCACAGTGACGTCACACGGCAGGCGGCCAATTGAAGTGGAGGGGCGGAGATGAGCAGGATGTAAACATCCCGCCCACCTCCGTCCTTCTCATTGCAGCCGGGAGGCAGGTAAGGTGAAGTTCCTCGCTCCTGCGGCTTCACACACAGCGATGTGTGCGGCCGCAGGAACGAGGAACTACATCGTACCTGTCGCTCCCCCGGCATTATGGAAATGTCGGAGGCTGCAGCGATGATACGATGACGACGATTTTGCGGTCGTTCATCGTATCATCTAGGATTTACACACTACGACATCGCAAGTGACGCCGGATGTGCGTCACTTTCGATTTGACCCCACTGACATCGCACCTGCGATGTCGTAGTGTGCAAAGCCCGCCTTAGTCTCTAGGGCAAATGTTTCAATCTGACCAGCGTTCCTTAAAAGGGCAATAGCTCTATAATGCTTCAAGATATCCCAGTGAGTTTGAGATTTTGTTTTTGTGACACATTATACTTTATGTTAATGGTACATTTAGGTTGATATCTTTTGTGCTTATTTTAAAAAAAAATATCAGAAATTTTGACAAATTTCAAAAATTTTGCAATCTTCAAACATTGTCAAATTTTGGATATTTTTAAGAATACACACAATCAAAGTTTGAAGATTCCGAAATTTGTCAAATTTCTGAAATTTTTATAAATACACAAAGTTTGAAGATTCTGAAATTTGTCAAATTTCGGATATTTTTATAAATACACGCAATCAAAGTTTGAGGATTCCGAAATTTTCCATTCTTCAAACTTTGATTATTCTTTTAATCTAGATAGTCACACCACACAAATGTTTTAAAATAAATAACATTTACCTTGTGTCTGCTTTACATTGGCACCGTTGGTAAGATGTTCTTTAATTTTATTAAGATGTAAGAAAGTTTAAAAATGTGTCAAAGTTTTCTTAGTTTTTGTAAATTTGCTTGAAAAAAAAAAATTTTTTTTTTTTTTTTTTTTTTTTAACCTTAATTTATTAACTCACTGCCTGTGTTTCTTGCCTGGCTCCAGACATCACACAGATATGGAGTGATCAATCAAGCTTTAGGCTATGTGCACACGCTGCATTTTTTTGACGCTGCGTATTTTTGTGTTTTTGGCCGCTAAAAACGCACAAAAACGCACCCACGGCAAAAACCGCATGCGTTTTTACCACGATTTGGTGCGTTTATGGTTGCGTTTTGCTGCGTTTTTAATCTCTCTGCGTTTTTCTGCATTTTTCCAATGCATTGCATGGGGGGGAAACGCAGAAAAACGCAGGAAAGAATTGACCTGTCCATTTTTTTAAGCTAAAAAACGCAGCTTAAAAAAAAAGTTGTGTGCGGACAGCAAAAATGAAAACTCATAGACTTTGCTGGGGAAGCAAAGTCATAAAGTTTTGAGGCCAAAAACGCACCCGAAAAATGCGTAAAAACGCCGCGAAAAATGCACTGTGTGAATTTACCCTTAAGAGGCTGGTGATAAGCTGAGAACAACAGAGTGCATGAAGTGCTTTGTCACACCCAGAGCACATGATGCCTCATTTGCATTTTAATTAAAACGCTAAATTCTCCTTATAATTATATACTGTTTTTAAGATTTAAATATTTTTGAAAATTACATTTCTTTCAAAGTTTGAAACATTTGTCCAAAGAGGGATTTGAACATGGGCTTTAAAAACACTTTAAATAGTAATTCATTTTTCTCATGTCTCTCAATGATGAAATGTGAGCAACCATATTTTCACCAAGGTCATACATTTCTTTTTTTTTTTAACTTTTTTTCGAGATTTTGAAAAAGTTCCAAACAGTTCCCAAACTATCATTGGTCTGTTCATACAGGCAAAAATAATCTCTTTGACCAGGGTGTGAATGTAGCTCCTCCACCCCCCCCTCCCCCCATATAAATGACTGTTTATTGGTCTTTCTGTGGAAACACACTAAACTTCAAGACTTGTTCAAGACATAATCTCAAATATAACCTGTAGATACCACAACTACAACTAACGACGTCTTCATTAATATGTATTTAGTCCTGGATCTCCAAAATTCTCTTATTGCTAATGACTGGGTCACCGACTATGAAATTACGAATTTTAATCAATATTGTTTTAGGATTAATATTATGACTTCAATTTATATGATCTATTCAATTAGTTATCAAAATATACAATATTTTTGAAAGAAAAAAAAAAAGATATTGTCAAAGAATGAAGTTTTGTTACGGGTTTTTGGCTCAATTTGGAAAATAATGTACGAGCCAAAGAGTATTGGCTGTGACAATCCAATATGTCCTACACTACAGATTGGCAAAATGTAATTCTGATTTATTTTATGTTGTTTTTTGTTTTTTTTTTCCCTTTTGCAACAAAATACCAGTGACTAAGTGTAGTGGGAATGTTTTTCTACCAGCGTCTTGACACTGATAAATTGAAAAACATTTAATTATACAATATAGTGCTGAACTGTTATGATGATGAGTTATTATTTATTATTTAGAGTACAAGTTATGATGAGAGTAATAGTAGTAACAGCAGTAAGAATTAAAATAACAGTAGCAGTATTAATTGTAACTCCTTGTGGTGGCCCTAGGAGTATTAAGTTATAACAATAGTAATAGTAATAATAGTTGTATTATAACAGTAGTAAAAGTAGTGTCGCACCCCAGGGCAGCCGAGCTGCTCGGATCCGGATGGTCTGTGGCTCGAGGGGTTCTGGATCTGGGGGCACCGTCGAACAGTTTTAATTGAAAAATAAAAATAAAGTCCGACTATGCCACTCGCGGTTTGCGGCCAGGGATAGTTCCCACTGCGGGTTCCCACTGGGGATGATGGATGGGGGCAGCGTGGATGGTGGAGCCCACCATGAGCAGGGCTTTTCCCCAGGAATAGGTGAAGGGTTAACGTGGAGGCACGCGGCAATGAAGAAGTCCAGACAGAGAAGGCAGTTTGATGGTTTTTACTCACTATATTCACACCCTGGGGACGTACTGGATCCCAGGTGCAACCGTATTCCTGATGGCTGTGCCAGCCAACCTGGTAACACTCACACCAGAGTGCACAGGTGGAATGTGGGTCCTCCCTGGCGTGGAGCACTTGGAGGTCATCCTAGTGTCTGGGTCCTGCCGCAGGCAGCTTGGACTATTTAAGGGAATATGCCTTCTTTGCTGCTGATGCCTCGGACGTTAGTGGTGGCAGATGAGTCCTGAAAACCCACCCGCCTGGTAGAGTTAACAGAGGGCTTGAAGTCCTGGCCTGTTCTGGGATCTGCAATCCGATCATACAAAGTACTGTGAGCCCTGGATGTCCACCCCACAGGATCCCTCTGTCTTTGGAGCTTGCTCTCTCGCTCTCCAGCTACTTTCCTCTTCTGAGTGGCTGTTCTTTCTACTCAGGTCTTTGCAGTGTCTTTACTACCACTCCACCGACTTTCTTACCCCTCACTTTCCTTTCTGTTTCCTTCCACTTTCTCTCCATGTCTCAAGAGTCTCTGGTCTGTCTTGACACCTTTCTTACAACTCCTCTCCTCACAACCTACTACTTTCTCCTCCTCAACTCTACTAACTGACTCACTATCTACCCACACTCCCCAGGTCACGATCTCCTCCCCCAGGTCTGTTCTCCTCCTCCCAGTTGGCTGCCTATTATCTAACAGTGCCCAGCTCTGTCATCGGGCTAGGTGAGGCTCCCAGCCGGGTACAGCGAGTGTAAATGTCCTGGTGTGCTAGTGTGTGTGTGTGTAGTGGCACAGTCATGTAGGACCCGAGCTGTTACCTTATTGTTACCTTGTTTTTGTGACACCTGGTTACCACAGCGGCATCACATTAGTAATGTTTCCCCAAAAATAACAACGTCCTTGAAAATAAGCCCTAGCAAAATTTTACAGGATTTCTGGAGTGCTGTATATGCTGGAGTATAAGCCGAGTTTTTCAGCCCATTTTTTCATGCTAAAAACACCCCTACTCGAGTGAGGTTCCCACAAAAATATTATTCTCACCTGTCCTCCGTTCCTGTGGTGTCCTCTTACCTGCTTTTTGCGGACCATAGGCACATAGACCCTCCATGATCTCGTCCACTGCACGGGGCTGCCACTGCCTTTTGCCCTCAGATCATGGAGGGGTCTATGTGCCTGCTGTCCGCAAGAAGCACCATTCGATTGAGGCTATGGCGCCACAAAGCATTCAACTGCAGTAAAGCGATGACGACAGCGGCAGCCCCGTGCACCGGATGCGATCATGGAGGGGTCTATGTGCGATCCGCAAGAAGTGGGTAAGAGGACACTGCAGGAACAGAGGACAGGTGAGAATATTTTTTTTTTAAACGGCATTATAGGGGACAAGAAGAGGACCAGAATGAGGAAATTACTAAAGGATGGGCACATTACTACAAGGCACAAGAATGGGCATATTACTACAAGGCACAAGAATGGGCATATTACTACAAGGCACAAGAATGGGCACATTGACTACAGGGCGCAAGGATGGGGCACATTACTACAGGATGGGGCACAAAGATGGGCACATTACTACAAGATGGGACACATTTCATTAAATCATTTTCATAATTTGACATTTTGACACATCATAGTCAGTCAAATGTTGTAATTGGTGGGTGTCTGGGTTCTGGGACCCCTACTAATGACTTAATAGAAGCACCCATCTGATCTTTGTGTTCTTTTATTTCTATCCCTCTTAAAGCACCACTCCACCATTTTGTTTTTCAGCATTGGAGTGGGGCTTTAAGCCCAGGTCCCCTGTCCCCAGTCTTATACTCACTCTCCGGTGTTTTCACCTTTTATCGGTTTATCTCCGGTTCCATTGCACCATCTTGTCACTGTAACTTTTCAGTGGCTGGAAATTAGAAGTTACATCATAATCATTCAATAAAAGTCTATGAGAGCCAGAACAAGGCTCTCATAGACTTGCATTGAGTTGTGACCTTTGGCAAGCTCCATGAATCACTAGAGCAGCTGGCAGTCATAAATTACCACAGACCACCATGAGCAATACTGAAAACAGATGAAAATGCCGAAGGGTGAGTATAATGCAGGGGGCAGGGAGCTTAGATTTAAAGCACCACTCCAGTGCTGAAATAAAAAAAATGCTGGAGTGGTGCTTTAATATTGAATGAAAAGAGTTCGGATGGCTTAAAAGTCTGCAGACTAGGGATCGGTGGGGGTCTCTGCACCTTCACTCATCAAGATCCCGATGGGCACAGTAGCTCTTCCAAGGCCACCAGAAACTAATGGGTCCCAGCTTTGAGTCCCATTTCTCGCGATAAGACAATGTCTTTAACCACTCGACGTCTCGTTTGCCTTAATTCTGCCAGTTATTCAACTATATTAATGCGCATTTGAAAAAAAAAAGAAAAACTATATCTATATAATGCAGAAGTCAATATGATAGAGAGGCTTAATTTCTTTTATATTCCTAGGCTTTTATTTTGCTAGCAGATGTTAAATTTGGTGCAGTCATATCACAGCTGTGTGGCTTCAAAGCTCAATCTGGGTTTGAGTATGCAAATAGGCACATGAATATACGCCTTGCTTCCGTTATTCCACAATCCAGCGCGCTAATATATATTGTAGATGCCGTATGTAAAAGAAGCTGATATTATTAAGATAATGCGGCCAAGTAAGTGAGGTAGGCGTATTTCCCAACTGGCGCACAAAAGAGGCAAGCGTTCTCCTTCACAATTTAGTTTACTAAACAAAGCTGAGATGCTCGCGGAGAATGCCGCTATATAGAACTTTCAATTCTGTTCTTTCAATCGTACTTCAAAACACAGCTGTGCTTGTCCTCACTCCATTGTGTGCATTGGTATGCAAATCACTGGGATGCATGAGATATTCCACTTTCTTTCTTTAAAAGCTGCTCGATGCGATTGTTATATATCATCTTTCATTGACGCTCAATGTCATGCCGGTTTGGGATAGTGAGACAAACTTTTGAGTAGGCTACATCATCATCATCGCACCTTGTACATTTCCTGTAGGAAAGTTCAAAAAGTTGTCCAATCCGAAGTGGAGGTTGAACCATTACATTGAATTTCATACATTTTTATACCCAAAGATTTTCCTCAGAACATCCGGGGGCATCACAGCCCTGGACAAGACCCTTATCAGAGGACAATCAAACTTTCACACTGAACTGCAGCATTATTTATGGCCACAACAGTTTGTCCTCTTGCCATAGTGATAGTTCTGCTTCACATAACTTGTTTTATTTACTGCCCCATTCTATGTCCTGTTGTGTATAAATATGTGACTCTTCAGATTTTGGGCTATATTGAGCCTGAAGAAGAGACCTGAGTAGTCTGGAAAGCTTGCTATTACCATCTTTTCAGTTAGCCATTAAAAGGTATCAACCACTGAGGACTCTCAGTTCTTCTAAACAATTTTTATACCCAAAGATTAAAGGTTATCAACTTTTCACCTACTTGCAATATAGCTGATACCGTCATGGATCAATGGATGTCCAACTGCTAGGACACAGGTGTTGCTACAAAAGCAATGGATAGAAGAGACCTTGATCTCCAAGGTCTTGAGTAGATCTAGAGTAGGTCACACAGTGCCACATGCATACTGGCTTTTCCTCTATTCATAACAGCATAACAACCGACCTTTGTCCCAACAGACCACTACATTCATTGTCTGACAGATAAGTACATCCCTGTTATCAGACATTTTCAGAAGTCTTAAAGAATTGAATGGAACGGTGGTTCAGAGTGAATACTACCATGCTCAGGTGCTCGTAAAGACTAAAGGCTACTTTACACGCTGCGATATCGGTCCCGATATCGCTAGCGTGGGTACCCGCCCCCATCTGTTGTGCGACACGGGCAAATCGCTGCCCATGCCGCACAACATCGCGCTGACCCGTCACACATACTTACCTGCCCGGCGACGTCGCTGTGACCGGCGAACCGCCTCCTTTCTAAGGGGGCGGTGCGTGCGGCGTCACAGCGACGTCACTGAGCGGCCGCCCAATAGAAGCGGAGGGGCGAAGATGAGTGGCCGGAATATCCCGCCCACCTCCTTCCTTTCTCAAAGCGGCCGGGAGGCAGGTAAGAAGAGGTTCCTCGTTTCCTGCGGCGTCACACATACCGATGTGTGCTGCCGCAGGAGCGACGAACTACATCGTTACTGCTGCAGTAACGATAATCGAGAATGGACCCCCATGTCACCGATGAGCGATTTTGCACATTTTTGCAACGATGCAAAATCGCTCATCGGTGTCACACGCAGCAACATCGCTAATGCGGCCGGATGTGCGTCACAAATTCCGTGACCCCAACGACTCCGCATTAGCGATGTTGCAGCGTGTAAAGCCCCCTTAAAATAATAAGTTGACGCTCGGCCGGGCTTGACTCTTGTACCGAGTATAATGGAAATCTATTGGGAACTCGAGCAATTTTCAAGAAAATCTTCCAGAAAAATGCTTGACTTCCATTATATGCAGTACATTCGTTGAGTCCATTAAAGCATCAATTTGCTCTTTACGAGTACCGAGCACCTGGGCATGGTAGTGATCTCTCATCACTAGTTACTGGTACCGAGCACCCGAGCATGGTAGTGCCCACTCATCACTATACTCACAGCAAAAAAGAGGGCAACCAGTCCAGTTAGCCTAGGCCAACACATCTAATGCACAACAGGATGCACACAAACTTCTCAACATGATGGACACTTCACAGGTGCAAGGTAAATTGCACACTAGTGGCGCGCATAGGGCGCTGTTCACACTTGTATGCGCATGGTGTCCAGCCAGCAACCTATTACCACGCCCTTACTATTGGATTAGGCGGGAGTCTCTGTCCCTTGTGTGCTGCAGTGAGTAGTGTCTGGGTAACCCGCCTAATCTAATAGTAAGGGCGTGGTAATAGGTTGCTGGCTGGACCCCATGCGCATACAAGTGGGAACAGCGCCGTATGCGCGCCACTAGTGTGCAATTTACCTTGCACCTGTGAAGTGTCCATCATGTTGAGAGGTTTGTCTGCATCCTGTTGTGCATTAGATGTGTTGGCCTGGGCTAACTGGACTGGTTGCCCTCTTTTTTTGCTGTGAGTATATCCAATTTTTGGGGGAGTTTTTCTCCTCTTTTTGTTGCTATTTTTGATACCCGCTCATCACTAGTTACAAGTACTGAGCACCCAAGCATGGTAGTGCTCACTCAGCACTTGTTACAAGTACCGAGCATGGTAGTGCTTGCCCATTACTAGTTACGAGTACCAAGCACCCAAGTATGGTAGTGCCTGCTCATCTCTAAAGTTTGGGTCCTCTCACTTCTAGTGATCACTTAGGAACCAATCACTTACCTCTAGGTTCAACTATTTGTGGGTCCCAAATAACCTATTAGACCTTGTTAATGACACAGTATATCCACTGTAAGTGTGCCGCCCCCATGCCAGCAGCCTCCGCTGCTCGAATCTGGACCTTCTAGGGGAGTGGCTCGGGGGTCTCCGGACCCGGGGGTCTCGCAGACAAGCCGAATAAAAGGGGGGTCGTATATGTATGGGCTAGGTCGTATTAAGTTCGTGACGCCACCCACGGTGTGTGGTGAGATGGGACACCACCGCTGCTGTTGTGGGCACCCGGGGAAGATGTAGCGGCAGCTAGATGTTAACCGCTCTGTGGGTAGGGATGGTTGCCCCGGGACCCAGTGTCTTCGTGCAGGGTATAGCGACAGCAAGGGCCGGCATGCCCGAGCAACCAGGGGGATGTTTGGTTACTCACAGTAAATGAATCACACGAGTCTCTGGTAAACCAAGGTGCTGGTGGCCGGCCGCCGCGGCCGGTTGCATTCAGGTCTCCCACCCGGGCTGGTGGTCACTGTTCTTTTCCTCAGCACTGACTTTGTGTACGGTGGACTGCCTGGTCTGGAACTCAGGAGTCCGCTCCCGGCTGGATGTAGCCTAAGGAGCCATGCCCGCAGACGCTGGCCCGTGGGATCTATGGGCCCTGGTGGTGGCCTCCTATCCCTATCGGTGGGCTGTTGTCTTCTATGAGGGACTTTGGGTGGGACAGGACATATAATCCTGGCCTCAATCGGTTAATTAGCTAGGCCGCTGGTTTTTGGTCCTGGCTTCAGGGTCCGAGTACCCCCCTTTTGTGCTACGGTTTCCGGGTCTGTTCCCCGTAGCGGTACCGGAGGGCTACAACCCTGTCTTGGTCCACCTCTGTTCTGCCGAGCCGTCTTCCCGTCTCCTGCTGAGGGAGACCACCGTCTGCCTCCTAGCCAAGGCACCAGGGCTCCAACCCTGGCACCGTTCAACTTGAACTTCCTCTGCTGGAGCTACACCTAGCTCCAGCCCACACTCCTCTCTTGAACTTGAACTACAAACTTTACTGCTTGTTTTCCCGCCCAGGGCTGTCTAGACCCCTGGGTGGGTGTGTCCAACTGCCTGGTCCCGCCCACTGGTGTGTCTATCTTTCCCTAAGGGGGGTGACTAGGGTTTTAGGTCGGCTGTGTGTTTCCTAGGTGAGGGAAGGTGTTACGCGGGGGCCTATCTGTGACTACCTGGTTTTGCCAGGGCGTCACATAAGCAATAATACCAACACAAATTAGAAGGCTCTTTAAAAAGGACATACACATCATCTTTTTGGAAGGAAGCTGGGACCTTTGTTGGGCCCTAGAAACCCAAGTCCGATTCAATGGATTATGCCATTTTGTTTCTTTAGAATATGTCAAACCTTTGCGTGCCTTTGTATGAAATTGGAGGCATCCCGGGTTGTAGTATGGTCCTACCCTATACACCTCCATGGCTGCTATTTTACAATGCAGAATACGGCCAAACACATGACCCCTAAAATCACATAAAAATAAGACGTCCAATACTCTGTATCAATCTGAGATATTTTCCTTGGAGCCATAGGTACGTGCCGTGTGCCAAGGAGCTGAATTACAATCAGCTGGCAGTATAATATACATTTCGAGCCAGCCACATTGTTTCCATCCATTTCAATTCCCATTTTTTATTTTTTTTTTCAAAGCCCGGCATTTTAAAGCAGGTTATAGTCTCAGTGAAGCAATCATCGTCCATAAATCAAGTTACAGCAGAGAAATCATTTGCACATCATTTAAGGACTGTTTGCTTTGAAAGACTCACCTCAGGTCCTTTACTATAGCCTTTCCCTCTAAAGATTTCTATTATTTGTTTTGTTCTCTCTGCCTTAAAAGACCTGGGTAAAATTCATTGCAGTTGTTTGAAGATTAATAAAACAAAATGCATATTTATTCAGCCGAGACTGAGAAAGCCCTTGTTAAGATGATCATATAGTTTTCCCCTGGGCACAATATAATACAAAAATGTCTATCTAAAACTCTCCGAAGAATTGTTCAAAACAGCTCAGAGAAGTGAAGTTCAAGGGACTGATCTCACATGTGACTTCTATAAACATTCAGCCTTTGTTGCCCAGAAAGGGGCCACTTCTGGAGAATAAACAGATAGTGTTCGTGTATTGTCCTTTTCTTTAGGAGACATCATGTAATGGAGATCAAAATGAGGTTTAAAAGCCCTGCCATATGGCACAGTTGGCCAATAATTGGGGGCTCTTGTACAGGCCGGCGTTACCACCCAACACAATCAGGCAAGTGCCGTGATCCTGGAATAATTGGGGGGGCCACTCTCCATCGATGACACTGTCCGTGCCACTTGACTCTTGCCGCACACCGGCATCT
The DNA here is from genome assembly GCF_048569485.1 of Anomaloglossus baeobatrachus. Classification (NCBI taxonomy): domain Eukaryota; kingdom Metazoa; phylum Chordata; class Amphibia; order Anura; family Aromobatidae; genus Anomaloglossus; species Anomaloglossus baeobatrachus. Next base: position 29,031,599 of record NC_134359.1, read on the forward strand.
ATTTTCACTGGGTCCAGACCTGCTTTTGGGGTTGGACCCATCCTGCTGCTGCCCATCAATTCCTCCTTACAGATGTGCAGCAGGGGGCAGGGACAGCACCACAAGATTCCAAAAATTCCCAGGGAATACACCCAAACTCCTCACCTTAGACAGTAGCGTGGTGGTGTCCCTGGCTCAAGATTGTTATATTTGAAGGATGAGCGGGCAGGCTGGTTCCTGAGGGGGTGATGTGTGAAGAATGATGTGGCAGGCTCGGTCTGGGGAGGCTGCTATATGTAAAGGATGAGGGGGCAAGCTTGAACCTGGGGGCTGCTATTAATGGTGAGCGAGTTTCGAGATACTCGGATTCACAATACTCGTAACGAGTACTGTCTAATATTTGCGTATGCATTCCGAATAGCGTGTGCCATGCAAGTCAATACGGGATACTCACAATGTAACGAGTAACCCGAATGCTACTATTCGTGCGAGTAGTGAATAGTGCGGAACTCGGGTTACTCGTTGCATTGTGAATATTCCCCATTGACTTGCATTGCACACTATTTGGAATGCATACGTAAGTATTGCACAGTACTTGTTACGAGTATCGCAAATCCGAGTATTTTGAAACTCGCTCATCATTAGCTGCTATATGTGAAGTATTAGGGGTCAGGCTGGGCCCAGTAGGGGGTGATATGTGAAAATTCAAGAGGTAGGCTGGGTCCTGAGGGGCAGGGGTTGGGGCCCACACCGCGAGATTACAAAAAGGAAGCCGCAAAGAGGACACCTAAACACCTTACCTCAGACAGTAGCACGGCGGCATCCTGGGTTTATGGTGGCTAAAAGTTCCTCTTCCAGTGCTCTTACCTTTTGTGGCTGTAACCAAAACGATTAAGTGGGGGGAAGTGATATCTGTGAAGGAGGGGGCCGGCTTGGCCCTGGGTGGGGATCTATTTCAAGGTTCTGGAGTGGCCTAGCCAGTCTCCAGACCTGAACTCAACAGAAACTCTTTGGAGAGAGCTGAAACTCAATCTTGCCCAGTGACAGGCCCGAAACTTGAAAGATCTGGAGACAATCTGTATGGAGGAGTCGCCAAAATCCCTGCTTCAGTGTGTGCAAACCTGGTCAATATCTACAGGAAACATCTGACCTCTGTGTATGAAATACTTATTTTCTCCACTGTATATTTCCCTGCCGTATCTGTGCATCATGAATTGTGGTGTGTTAAAAGGGCTCACTGAGACTCTTTCACCGGTGGCCCTCAAAAACCTGGAGCCGACCCTGGCTGTTGTATCCATCTGTGTGTGACCTACTCTAAGGGGCACTTTGCACACTACGACATCGCAGGTGCGGTCAAATCGAAAGTGACGCACATCCGGCGTCGCAGGCGATATCGTAGTGTGCAAATCCTTTTTGATACGATTAACAAGCGCAAAAGCGTCGTAATCGTATCATTGGTGTAGCGTCCTTCATTTCCATAATTTGGAAATGACCGATGTTACGATGTTGTTCCTCGTTCCTGTGGCAGCGCACATCGCTGTGTGTGAAGCCGCAGGAGCAAGGAACATCTCCTACCTGCGTCCCGGCTGCCAATGCGGAAGGCAGGAGGTGGGCAGGATGTTTACGTCCCGCTCATCTCCGCCCCTTCGCTTCTATTGGCCGCCTGCCGTGTGACGTCGCTATGACGCCGCACGACCTGCCCCCTTAATAAGGAGGTGGATTGCCGGCCAGAGCGACGTCGCAGGGCAGGTGAGTGCATGTGAAGCTGGTGTAGCGATAATGTTCGCTACGCCAGCAATCACAAGATATCGCAGCTGCGACGGGGGCGGGGACTATCGCGCTCGGTATTGCAGCATCAGCTTGCGATGTCGTAGTGTGCAAAGTGCCCCTTAAGGCCCTGTCACACACAGAGATAAATCTTCGGCAGATCTGTGGTTGCAGTGAAATTGTGGACAATCAGTGCCAGGTTTGTGGCTGTGTACAAATGGAACAATATGTCCATGATTTCACTACAACCACAGATCTGCCAAAATTTTTTCTCCGTGTGTAAAGTGGCCTTTAGTATATCAGAAAATACCATACTCAAGATGTGGACTGTATTCCTCATCAGACTACGCCACTTTCTGAAAAAGATTTGTTTAAGGTGAATCTTTTACTGTGTATTAATCACAATGCTTTTCTGGATTGGCACACCTCTCCCCTGAACTTGATGGCTGATTTAATCCACACAGTCATTTTAAAAAACAAAAACCGGAAAATCACTCACGGCTTAAGGGGTTAATAATAATTATAATAATACATTTTTTTATATGGAGCCAAGATATTTCCCAGCACTTTACAATTGAACTTCTTTCTGAGCAATAACTTGTCCTCAAGTTTCCAACAGAAAACATTAAGCAACATGATGGTCCATGTCATGCACTCGGACATCAACCCAACTGGTGTGATGGGATATTGATGATCTGGTGGGAAAGTAGAAACTTAAATTTGCCCCAATGGCAGACAGGCTAAAGGGTATTAATGTGACACCGGTAACTCCATATATACATGTTTCTCCGCCATCATGGCATTTTACTTCCAAATGGTCACCCGTATAGAGCACATCCCATGCCAGGTAGCATTGGGGTGCACCTTTCTCTCCTTCTGCCTAGCGATGCTCACCTGCTCTGCCCCAGCTGCTCTCTCACGGTCATCACTGGGCTCGATCCTATGTAACTCCTTACAGCTCCTACACTGATGATCTGTGTGCAGTCCAACTGCTCTTTGTACAAGTCTATCATACTTATCTGCTTTGCTCTACAGCCTTCCTGCACCCTCATCAGGGCGTAGTTATCATGGGGTGAGACATGGTAACTAGGAATGGCCCTCAAACTAGAGACTCTAAACTATCCCTTATTTTAGAGGTACGCCTGATGGTGGCGAGGTCTAGACTGCCAGTGTAGTCCTAACTCCTGAATTTCTCTGGTCTAATACCCCTTCCCCTCCACCCCTTTGAAGGGCCGGGACAGGAGTGATGAATCTCACAGAAACAGACTGACGGGGAAAACCAAAGCACAAACTTGCTGCAAGTACACACAGGGGTATAGACAATACGTGGTCAGGGAGAAATAAAATCCAGGGAGAAAATAAATGAAAAATGAGAATATTTCCACAGCACACCAAATAACAAAGTCAGCAGTTCACCAAAAGCTGGAGCTCAACGCACAAAGACCAGTATCGCTAGAGCTATAGTCGGCATGGGGAAACAGGTTCCACCAACTTTTAAAGGGTGATGGTGTCGCGGGCGGAAGAGGGGACGCTGCGCTCTCCCACTGCTCTGGTCCGGCCGCTGCTGCTGCGGCTGCTGCTGCTCGGTGGTGGCTTGAGCGGTAGGCCGGATCCCGGGGACACGAGCGGTGCTCCTCGCCCGTGAGTGAAAAGGGGATTTGATGGGTGGGGGATTGGATTATTGTCCGTGATGCCACCCACGGTTGTGGTGATATTGGTGACACCACCGCTGCTCTGGACGGGGATCCCGGGAGCAGTGACAGGGAGCAGCTTTGTTGTTAGTCCTCCCCTCCGTGGGTAGGGGGTTGGTTGTCCCGGGGCCCGGTGATGGGGTAGGGATGGATGGCAGGCGGGTTACGGGGCCTGGCGAAGTGCAGGGTCGCAGGGGGCAGCGCTGTGCCACACGGCACGGTGGTACTCACTCAGCCCAGTGATGCACACAGAGTCTCTGCTGAAACAAACGGCTGGATGGACGGGTCCCACAGGCGGCTGCAGTGTTTTTCCCCTGACCCCAAGTTAGTAATGTAAGTCCTTTCTTGCACCCTCTGCACGCTCCTCCTGCGCTCCGGTTTCCAGCTGGCTCCCCGATTCAGTACCGGTGGGCCACCGCCCAGCCCCGGCTACCTACGGTTCCACCAAGACTGTCTTCCCGGCTCCTGCAGACAGCCACTACCGTCTGCCTCACTCTCTACATGAGGGACCTAAGCTTCAACCTAGGCCCCTGTCTGCGTCTGCCTCACTGCAGACCTCCTCTCTCCTTCTCTGCCTGGACTTGACTGGGCTTGTTTCCTGCCTCAGGCCAGCTAAACTCCTGGGTGGGTGTCCTCATCTCCTGTCTCCGCCCACCTGGTGTGTCTGTCTGAGCCTGAGGAAAGGAATCAAGTTTCACTGGAGATGTCTGCTGTGAACTGCTGGGGGTGGGGGTGTGTGTGTGTGTTGTTCTCTGTGGCCCCTGGCTTGTCCAGGGTGCCACAATGGCGGCTGTGTAGGTCTCCAGAAACTTATGATACTACCAGAAATTAGGACAATAGGAATTAACTGCTACTAGACCGATCACCCGTGAGCAGAACACTGGCCGACACCCGGCTTTGACTGAGCAACTTAAAAGCACCAGGTAGCGTGTCAGACTCTGCAGTGTGAACAGGGTCAGAAGTCACCATGACATCTGGTGAGTATAGAGCAGAACACAGTATGACAATAGTGTGTGTGATGCCCCTGGACAAGTTAGGGCGTCACAGGGTACTACACTCTCTTCATCTCTTAGTGCAGGACTCAACCCCCCATGGTTCTGGGTTCCCAACCTATGGTACTGCCTCCATCTGCATCCAAATCCCAACCACACCTCACACCACACCCTGTCAGACACACCAGTGGGCTGCTGAGCTGGAATAGGGCCACCCACCTAGGGGTCAGGCAGACTGGTGAGAGGGAAGAAAAAAAGTAGCAGCTCCAGGAGAGTAGTGTTAGCCCTCAAGAAGTGAGGAGCTGGGGGAGTAGTGTCTCCCCTGTGTTTTAGATTTTGGATCGCAGACGGTGGTCTGGGCCCGGAGGAGTCGGAGACCCGGTTGCAGGGGATTGAGGCTGGGTGCCTAGACCTGGTCTTGGAGGACGGTCAGCAGCTTGAGTCTAATCACCGGTCCGGGACCAAAAGTATGGCGGGGTACTGGACCCTAGGTCAGGAAGTAGCTTCAGGCAACCCGGCAATTAACCTGTGGAGGATAGTGACTTTATGGAATGTCCCCAAGAAGCTCAGAGATCAGGGGCACTAGCACAATGAGGGGGATAGGGCTTTCCAACCCACGCAGCCCAAAGAAATCCCAAGTGTGAGCCCTTGATAGCACAGCTCCACAACCAAAATGTAGGGAGCGGGGTCCGGACAGCTTTACGCCAATGGGCCACCAGAACACTTCTAATTTGTTCAGGGAGGCAGGCTCCAGACCACCGGGCAGTACTATAGGGGACAGATACCTGGATGGGCTTCCCCAAAAAGGCAGCGGCACCCAGAGACTTGGTTTAGCTTGTTTTATGTCTGCTTTGTGGTCGCATCATCACCAACACTGCCTGAGTGAGTACATGGTCCTCCCCTGCTTCCAACCAGCCCTGCGCTCCGCTACACCAACATCCAACCATCCACCGTCCCAGTTACTCCCCTACCCGTGGAGGGAACGTCACGTGGCTGCCCCGCTCCATCTCCCCTGGGCACTTCTATCGGCAGTGGCGGTACTCCCCTTACCGCGAACCACGGGTGGCGTCACAAACTCTTGTCCCCTGTAAATACCCCCCCTTTATATTTGAGTGGCCGCAGGCCCCCGGGTCCGGAGACCCTCGAGCCACAACAGACCCCCCCGGATCCGAGCCGTTCGACCGCTGCAGGGGCGGCACATGTGCACTTCCCCAGATCGTGGTATTTGCTGATCAGACACTTTATGCACTCATGCCATAGTGATATAGAGCTCCTATCATGCTGTATCTGCATCCACGTATTCCCTTGGCTGCTCGTCTGTCTGGGAATGTTTGTGCAATTGCTAACAACAACCCACTGACACCCGACTCCTCTGACTTCTGATCTTGAGCCTTCTGTGCTCCTCGGGGGCCGTCTCATCATCAAGCACCTCCTTTTTAGTAAGAACAACTGCTTTGGCCAAATACAGGGGTCATTTCTATCAATCTTTTCTTTAAGGGACCAAATTAGTGTCAGTCACCTTCTACAATGGGATCAACAAATTATTCGCTCAATTTCTATGACATTTTCTGCAAATAATTGCAGAAGACTGTTCCCCTTCCATTTATGGACCCTATATTCCTATCAGTAAACTGTAATTCCTTAACTGCATTTCAAGTTCTTTACAAGATTTAAAAGAAAAAAAAAAAGAAAAGCAAAAAGATTAAAAAAAAAAAAATCTTCTCGTGGATGAACACAAAACACGTGCAGTTTCAGCAGAAACTTTTTTTTTTCCTCCGATTTGTAAAGATGATTGCTACCTATTCACAGGGTTTCATAATACGCCACAATTTAGTCACAATGAATCCCTCCTTTGAATGGCGGGATGTAAAATAACAACGCGGGTAAAGTAACGGAACGAAAAACACGAAAAACAAATTTAAATTTCTTTAGACCTTCTCGTTGGCAGACAATGCGTCACTGTAAAGGCTAATTTATTCATCTCGAAGAATGAGCCGTATCCTTTTTTTTTTATTGATATTTTAAGCGTATTATACAACAGGTGATCGCAAAGTTACGTTTTCGGTAATGGCAACACCTGCAGCGCTTTAGAAAAAATAAAGATGATTTGAGTCTGTCTGCCGAAGCCTCCGAAAAAAAAAAAGGCTTGGCTTTGTGTACGCGGCTCCCGTCATTACAGAAATGCTGCTCACTAAGAGATTTTATTTTGTGTTTTTGAAAAGAGTTCATTTTTTGGTTCGTTCACTTGCATGTTTATTTTTCTGTGATTTGAATTTAATTAATGACGATGGAAAGCAGCTGTGAGGAAGAGGCAGTGGGCACCGGGTAGCGCTGCTGATTTGGGGATTTGGGAAGAAGGATTCAGACAGGAACCTGCTACCTTTTCAAGGCCAAGCAGATCAATGGCAATGATGTCTTCTTAATGAGTCTGTACACCTGTACCTTGATTTAACACTTGCGCGGTGACAAGCGGCGGCTGTGCCATTTTCTGTCTTTATGGATGACTTCTTTTTTTTTTTCCCTCTGTGTTAGATCAATGCATGTTCAAATGCGGGACACCAGCCAAGCAGCCGCTTTTTATCTTCTATTACTGTGACACTTTACTGCAGTCGAGTGTCTTTTTCACAGCTAATGACTAAATATATCTAATCATAGATTATTCAGTGTTTATCTAGAGTCTCCGTGCCAGGTAGCCTTTGCATAAAGAGGTTTCACCTACACTAATGCTCCAAGCGCATGAAAAAAACCCGAATCATCCAAATGTTACCGTCAACAAAGGAAAGGGCAAAATAGTTCCCATCCGCAGCAAACAATCTTTTTTGTGTGTGGTAGAATGGATATTAACTATAGCGAAAAGCCAAATGTTAATGGTCCCCATGTAGTAGGGGTGGGTTCATATTATTTTATGTAAATGTTGGGATTGGATGCCTAAGTGCCTGGGTGGACAGATCATTGGTGGAACTTGTGGGACCCGAGAGGTCAGGGGGCCCTACCTCCTCCAATGCAGGTGGAATTGTGCATTATGATGAGGGGTCTGTATACTGTTCTTACACAGGGGCCAAAGAGGTCAGGGGGCCACTACCTCCTCCAAAGCGAGTGGAATTGTGCATTATGATGAGGCGTCCGTATACTGTTCTTACACAGGGGCCAAAGAGGTCAGGGGGCCACTACCTCCTCCAAAGCGAGTGGAATTGTGCATTATGATGAGGCGTCCGTATACTGTTCTTACACAGGGGCCCAAGAGGTCAGGGTGCACTACTTCCTCCAAAGCAAGTGGAATTGTGCATTATGATGAGGCGTCCGTATACTGTTCTTACACAGGGACCCAAGTGGTTAGGGGCCATTACTTCCTCCAGAGAAGGGGGTATTGTGCATTATGATGAGGGGTCCATATACTGTTCTTACACATGGGCTCAAGAGGTAAGGGGGCCACTACCTCCTCCAAAGTGAGTGGAATTGTGCATTATGATGAGGGGTCCGCATACTGTTCTTACACAGGGGCCCAAGTGGTCAGGGGCCATTACTTCCTCCAAAGAAGGGGGGATTGTGCATAATGATGAGGGGTCCATATTCTGTTCTTACACCGTTGGGCCACTACGTCCGCCAAATCAGGTGGAATTGGGCATTATGAGGAGGAGTCCATATACTGTTCTTACACATGGGCCCAAGAGGTCAGGGGGACGCTACCTCCTCCAAAGGGAGTGGAATTTTGCATTATGATGTTGGTTCCGTATACTGCACCTACACAGGGGCCCAAGTGGTCAGGGGCCACTACTTACTCCAAAGCAGGTGGGATTGTGAATTATGAGGAGGGGTCCATATACCGTTCTTACACAGGGGGCCACTACCTCCTCCAAAACAGGTGGAAATGTGCATTATGATGAAGGGTTCTGTATACTGTTTTTGCACATGGGCCCAAGAGGTCAGGGGGCCACTACCTCCTCCAAAACAGGTGGAATTGTGCATTATTATGAAGGGTCCATATACTGTTTTTACATATGGGCCCAAGAGGTCAGCGGGCCACTACCTCCTCCAAAACAGGTGGAATTGTGCATTATGATTAGAGTTGAGCGCGGTTCGTGGTTCGTGGTTCTCCAGTTCGCGGCTCGAGTGATTTTGGGGCATGTTCTAGATCGAACTAGAACTCGAGCTTTTTGCAAAAGCTCGGTAGTTCTAGAAACGTTCGAGAACGGTTCTAGCAGCCAAAAAACAGCTAAATCATAGCTTGGTTTCTGCTGTAATAGTGTAAGTCACTCTGTGAATCACACTATTATCACATTTCAGTGTATAGTGTGCGTGAACAGCGCCTTCAGATCACTGCTGTTTCTATAATGGCGATCGCCATTTTTTTTTTTTTTTTTTCTTGTCTTCCTTCCCTAAGCGCGCGCGTCTTGTGGGGCGGGCCAGCATGTCAGCCAATCCCAGACACACACACAGCTAAGTGGACTTTGAGCCAGAGAAGCAACGGCATGTGTGATAGGATCTGCATGTCACATGTCCCTGCATTATAAAACCGGACATTTTCTTCACGGACGCCATTATCTGCCTTCTGCGTCTTTGGTGTCAGACATCACTGTCGCAGCTCCGTCTTCCTGAGTCCTATAGCCGATACAGCTGTATGCGCTGCATACACAGCGTTAGACAGCTTAGGGAGAGCACTTTATAGCAGTCCTTTTAAGGGCTCCAACCGGCAGGGTCAGAGAGCCATAGGTGACAGGTCCTGCAAACAGCAACAGCGTCTGTGTAGCCCAGGTCAGGGATTTCCTACCTGCATTTCACCATTAGGAGGGAATAGAAAGGCAGGCTTCCATTCCTCTACCCAGAGCACCACAATCCTGCCACTGTACCCTCTTGTCCTCTGCACACTCCAACTGATAACTAAGCCATTATACTAGCAAACACTCAGTGTACCTAGTGGCATCCTATACGTGGCTATTGGACTTTGCTATAGTCCCACTAGTGCAAAGACATTTGCAGAGCGCGTCTGCCTGCATTGCACACTACAACTCATTCTAACCAAGCCATTATACTAGCAAACACTCAGTGTACCTAGTGGCATCCTATACGTGGCTATTGGACTTTGCTATAGTCCCACTAGTGCAAAGACATTTGCAGAGCGCGTCTGCCTGCATTGCACACTCCAACTCATTAAAACCAAGCCATTATACTAGCAAACACTCAGTGTACCTAGTGGCATCCTATACGTGGCTATTGGACTTTGCTATAGTCCCACTAGTGCAAAGACATTTGCATAGCGCGTCTGCCGGCATTGCACACTCAAACTCATTTTAACTAAGCCATTATACTAGCAAACACTCAGTGTACCTAGTGGCATCCTATACGTGGCTATTGGACTTTGCTATAGTCCCACTAGTGCAAAGACATTAGCAGAGCACATCTGCCTGCATTGCACACTACAACTCATTCTAACCAAGCCATTATACTAGCAAACACTCAGTGTACCTAGTGGCATCCTATACGTGGCTATTGGACTTTGCTATAGTCCCACTAGTGCAAAGACATTTGCATAGCGCGTCTGCCTGCATTGCACACTCAAACTCATTTTAACTAAGCCATTATACTAGCAAACACTCAGTGTACCTAGTGGCATCCTATACGTGGCTATTGGACTTTGCTATAGTCCCACTAGTGCAAAGACATTAGCAGAGCACATCTGCCTGCATTGCACACTACAACTCATTCTAACCAAGCCATTATACTAGCAAACACTCAGTGTACCTAGTGGCATCCTATACGTGGCTATTGGACTTTGCTATAGTCCCACTAGTGCAAAGACATTTGCAGAGCGCGTCTGCCTGCATTGCACACTCCAACTCATTAAAACCAAGCCATTATACTAGCAAACACTCAGTGTACCTAGTGGCATCCTATACGTGGCTATTGGACTTTGCTATAGTCCCACTAGTGCAAAGACATTTGCATAGCGCGTCTGCCTGCATTGCACACTCAAACTCATTTTAACTAAGCCATTATACTAGCAAACACTCAGTGTACCTAGTGGCATCCTATACGTGGCTATTGGACTTTGCTATAGTCCCACTAGTGCAAAGATATTAGCAGAGCACATCTGCCTGCATTGCACACTCCAACTTTTTTAAACTAAGCAATTTTACTAACAAACACTCAGTGTACCTAGTGGCATCCTAAACGTGGCTATTGGACTTTGCTATAGTCCCACTAGTGCAAAGACATTTGCAGAGCACGTCTGCCTGCATTGCACACTACAACTCATTGTTACTAAGCCATTATACTAGCAAACACTCAGTGTACCTAGTTGTATCCTAAACGTGGCTATTGTACTTTTGTCTATTCACAGTATTGGAACGATATTTGCAGCACGTCTGCCTGCATTGCACACTCTAACTTTTTTAAACTCAGCCATTTATAGTAGCAAACACTCAGTGTACCTAGTTGTATCCTAAACGTGGCTATTGTACTTTTGTCAATTCACAGTATTGGAACGTTATTTGCAGCACGTCTGCCTGCATTGCACACTCAAACTTTTTTAAACTCAGCCATTTATAGTAGCAAACACTCAGTGTACCTAGTTGTATCCTAAACGTGGCTATTGTACTTTTGTCTATTCACAGTATTGGAACGTTATTTGCAGCACGTCTGCCTGCATTGCACACTCTAACTTTTTTAAACTCAGCCATTATACTAGCAAACACTCAGTGTACCTAGTTGTATCCTAAACGTGGCTATTTTACTTTTGTCTATTCACAGTATTGGAACGATATTTGCAGCACGTCTGCCTGCATTGCACACTCTAACTTTTTTAAACTCAGCCATTATACTAGCAAACACTCACTGTACCTAGTTGTATCCTAAACGTGGCTATTGTACTTTTGTCAATTCACAGTATTGGAACGTTATTTGCAGCACGTCTGCCTGCATTGCACACTCAAACTTTTTTAAACTCAGCCATTATACTAGCAAACACTCACTGTACCTAGTTGTATCCTAAACGTGGCTATTGTACTTTTGTCAATTCACAGTATTGGAACGTTATTTGCAGCACGTCTGCCTGCATTGCACACTCAAACTTTTTTAAACTCAGCCATTATACTAGCAAACACTCACTGTACCTAGTTGTATCCTAAACGTGGCTATTGTACTTTTGTCAATTCACAGTATTGGAACGTTATTTGCAGCACGTCTGCCTGCATTGCACACTCAAACTTTTTTAAACTCAGCCATTTATAGTAGCAAACACTCAGTGTACCTAGTTGTATCCTAAACGTGGCTATTGTACTTTTGTCTATTCACAGTATTGGAACGTTATTTGCAGCACGTCTGCCTGCATTGCACACTCAAACTTTTTTAAACTCAGCCATTATACTAGCAAATACTCACTGTACCTAGTTGTATCCTAAACGTGGCTATTGTACTTTTGTCAATTCACAGTATTGGAACGATATTTGCAGGACATCTGCCTGCATTGCACACTCCAACTTTTTTAAACTAAGCAATTTTACTAGCAAACACTCAGTGTACCTAGTGGCATCCTAAACGTGGCTATTGGACTTTGCTATAGTCCCACTAGTGCAAAGACATTTGCAGAGCACGTCTGCCTGCATTGCACACTACAACTCATTGTTACTAAGCCATTATACTAGCAAACACTCAGTGTACCTAGTTGTATCCTAAACGTGGCTATTGTACTTTTGTCTATTCACAGTATTGGAACGATATTTGCAGCACGTCTGCCTGCATTGCACACTCAAACTTTTTTAAACTCAGCCATTTATAGTAGCAAACACTCAGTGTACCTAGTTGTATCCTAAACGTGGCTATTGTACTTTTGTCTATTCACAGTATTGGAACGTTATTTGCAGCACGTCTGCCTGCATTGCACACTCTAACTTTTTTAAACTCAGCCATTATACTAGCAAACACTCAGTGTACCTAGTTGTATCCTAAACGTGGCTATTTTACTTTTGTCTATTCACAGTATTGGAACGATATTTGCAGCACGTCTGCCTGCATTGCACACTCTAACTTTTTTAAACTCAGCCATTATACTAGCAAACACTCACTGTACCTAGTTGTATCCTAAACGTGGCTATTGTACTTTTGTCTATTCACACTACTGCAAATCTATGTGCAGCACCTCTGCATGACAACCTCGTGCTCTGTTTTTAATAAGCTATAATGATAGCACAAAATACTGCCATTTTGTGGCATCATAGAACTGGCTGTTGTATTCCATTAGTGCCCCACTGGTGACAAGCTATTTCTAGCACCTCTACATCACACCCTCATGCACATTTAGCTACGCTAATGTTATAGCAAACTCATGGAATTCATTGCTGCATTTCATAATTCGGAGGGATAGAAAGTCAGGCTTCCTTTAGCTTTTCCTTCTGTTCATAGACAGCATCTCCAAGACAAATTTCCCCTCCACGTCTAAGTGTGGAGAGGCAGCTAGTGCGCATGCGTGTGCCGATGTACCCCAGCTGCAGCATAATTACAGTGTTTCGCCTAGTGAGTATGCTCAGCCTGACTGTGCCATTCCTGACGCTAAGTCTTCATTTCGGGATACAGCGCATGCTCCCACACTAAGTGTGAAAAGCCTCTTTGCACAGGTGCTTGCATTCTGTGCCGGGTCTAAGTCCTGTTTTGTGCCTAGACACCATGCTAAAGCTGATAGTCTTTTTTCAGAGACTGTATTTCATGCTACTGAGCATGCTCAGGCACTTCCTGCATCAGAGACTAGGTCCGGTAATGAACTCTTTGGCCCTGGCCCTGATGTGGGGGTCCCATATAGACCACAGGGCATCAGGTGTCCTCCCAAATGGCTTGCAGAGGCCCACACCTATGACTTGTCACCGCATTATTGATGGTCAGACGATGACTGGTGAGGTGTTTGGGTCATGGCAGCCATGAGGTCATCATTGAAGTTGCGTTTCCAAATAGGACGCTAGTTATGCCACTCATGACGTGTCACTCTGCTTTTGTCTCCAGGAGGTGCATTGTGGTTCACCCTGGTTTGGGGCGGACCCAGGTTATAAAAGGGGCTGGAGCCAACAAGGAGGTGCGCAGTCTTCTATTATGCTCCGAAAGAGCACACCTCCATGTGTTGAACCCATTGCGGCTTTAGGCCAGAGGTAGGCAGGGATAGGGTGGTGGATGCAGGCCACCACCACAGTTGGTAACGCAGAACGGTTAAGACCAGCTCCTGTCCTAACAGTCCTGCTTGTGCAGCCCAGTGGCATTAACAGGCCTGCTGCTGCTGATGCGCCTGCTGTCCACAGGTGTGGCCCCTACGCACACGGTCAGCGTACTCAATGGCCCCTGTGTTGTTAACAGGGAGTTCCTGGGCTGGGTGGGCATGTGGACCCTGTGACGCTAACAGGGCTCACAGTCTCCAGATCCGAATGGCGTCTAACTCGGTTCAGGCTACTATTAGTTTCATAGCCACACAGCTCTGTATCCTCCACCAAACCTTCAAGTTGCCAACCTCTCCTTTTCCAACTGGGAGCACGGTGGACACTGACTGCTGAAGGTGATATATACCTTTCTCTTTCTTTTCTTATTAATTTTTGTTATATAGCGGTCACAGATTATATACCACTTTATCCAAATCTGCCAGTCCCACTGTAACAGATGTTGTTTCTTCAGCAAATGTTACAGTTGTTTAACCACCAAATCCACGGACCAAAATTTTTTTCCCCTTTCCAACACACCTGTTCCCCTTTCCAACAGCATCTGTCCTTTTTCAACTCATTTTGGGATATGACCAAAAGTGCAACTGTGCAGGGACACCGTACTCAACGCCATCTCAGCACAGCAGCCATCCCTCGGTCCCTCCGATGTGGACAAGTAAAAGACCATTTCCTCCTATCCATGACAAAGTGTTGAGATTCACTCTGTGCAGCACTGGTGTTTAGTGGAAAAGTAGATCTAAGATTGCGTACCACATTCTGCAGATACTCCTGTATACGTGCGTCTATTTCTATGGCAGGAATTAGTTCGCCAAATTTTGTCTTGTACCGGGGATCTAACAGTGTGGCAACCCAGTATTCAGGATTACTTCAAATTCATACAATCCGAGGGTCATGTAGGTAGTGCAGCAAGAAGGCGCTCATGTGTCTTGTGCATCCAGGAGGACCAAGTCCTTGGTGTGTTGGTGGCAGAGAGGTGAGAATCGTGCATCCTTCCTCTGCCCTCTACCCACAACCTCGCACAACCGAAATGTGAGCAAGCTCTCACTCATCTGCTGAGTCTTCCATGCCCATCGCCAGTTCGTCCTCCATTTCTTCATGGGCTCCTGCACTTTCATCAACACTTTTTGCTGATACTATGCGCCCTTGTTAATCCCTCTCCCTCACCATGACTGCCGCATAGGTGCCGCTGACCATCTGGACCTCGTAGATCTTGTTATCCCTTCCGCATATGACTCCTCCTGTACTTCCTCCCCTTCCTCTTGTCCCAACACCTGACTCCGAATAATAATTACAGTGTGCTCCATCATGTAGATGACCAGAATTGTCACGCTGAGAATGACATTGCCAGTGCTAAACATCTTCGTCGACATTTCAAAACTGTGTAGCAGGGTGCATAGGTCCTTGATCTGACACCACTCCAGCAGCGTGATCTGCACCACCTCTGGATCAACTTATCCCAGGCTATATGTCTTACCGTATTTCAGCAGGGCTCTGCGGTGCTGCCACACACGCTGCAACATGTGCAGATTCCAATTCCTGCGTGTCGGAACATCGCATTTCCGGCGTTTAACTGCCAGACCCTAAGACTTCCGGAGTGATGAAAGTTGTTGAGCTGCTGTGTGCGCACGATGGAAGTGAGCACATAGCGAGCGTGCCCGCTGCACAAGGCCATGTAGGCCGTGATGGTGTTTTAAAAATTGCTGGAGAATTCGGATCAACACGTGAGCCATAAAAGGCACGTGTGTCACATTGCCCTGAGGATGGCCCGCAGCCAGGTTTGCATCATTGCCGCACACGGCTGTTAAGTCACCAACGGAGTCCGCTCCGTCAATTTGTACTCCGGTCGCCAGGTGACAACGTGTTCCTTTCATGAATAGTGCTGATGATGGGAGAGTAGTCGATGCCAGCGGCGCAGGTGGACGCAGGTTATGCTCACCCACTGGGCTGCATTACCTTGACAGATGCAGAATCTCTGGCTGAATGTAGCTGGTGGGTATCTCACAGATGAAATACCATCATTCAGCTACAACCAATGGGAAGACACCACACCCTTTTTTATGCCCATCCTGTCTGCAGACCACTGCCAGACATAGCTATGAACCTCTGGTTAATTTTACCCCCAGTTCAGTTTTATGATTTTGTGTGCTTGTTACCTGACTACTTTTCCTGCTTGCTGTTTATGTACCTTGTTGGCCGATACGCATTTCACCTCTGCTTGTTTTCTGATTAAGTCCTGGCCGTCCCATTCTGTTCCTGTTCCTCAATTAATGTTTTGACCCTGCCTGACTACTATTCTCTGTAATAGCGGTGTGACTCACATTTCCCATACATTTCAAAGTAAAACTTTGACCGCCTGATGGCATTGAGCTCTGCTGCCAGCATAGTAAGGAGGTGTGTGGTAGTCCTTGTGCGCAGTTGCAAGGAAGGGTGGCCTGACCACACAGGGTTTGCGCAAAGGTAGAGGACCCACACGAGGTTGAAGAGGCAGAAGCAGTGTATTAACTTCTACATACAGAACAAGGATTGAAACAACTCGTGGGGACGGCAAGACTTGTACAGCAGACCCTTCTCCATCTCTCACCATAGTTTGCCAGTGCCCAGTCAGTGACATGTAATGACCCTGTCTATGCTTACTGGTCCAAGTATCTGTGTTGAAATGCACCCTGTCGCACACAGATTTTCTCAAGGAAGTGGTGATGTTGTGTGCGACATGCCGGTGTAGCGCGGGCATGCTTTTCTTGGAGAAGCAGTGGTGATTGGGCATCTGGTACTGGGGCACAGCGACAGACATAAGGTCTGTAAAATCCTGTGTGTCCACTACGCGTAAAGGCAGCATTTCGGTAGCCAACAGCTTACAGAGGGATAGAGTCAACCACTTAGCTTTGTCATGGGTCGCAGTAAGTGGCCTTTTATTTGACCACATCTGAGGGACAGAGATCTGGCTGCTGTCTGTAGACGGTGTTGAGTAGGGTGTCCCTGGAAAAATGCAGGTTTGTGAGAAAAGTGCAGGCGGAGACATGATGTTGGCTTCATCTTGCCTTCAGATCTGTTCATCTTGTATCATTTTTAAAAAACACAGCAAGCAAGGGTTACTCCAAGCGGAGTCTCCCTTTTTTTCCAAAAATTGGGCCCCACACAGACACCTTATCAGTGGCAGCACTTGTGCCCTAGTTGCAAACATGATGTTTTGATTTGCATCAAGCACATTCCAAATCCACAAGCATTTACTCTCCCCAGGATGACACAGGGGTAGTAAATTCCTTCTGGATCCATGACTTGTTCATTTTGATGAACGTCAGTCTGTCCACATTGTCACTGGACAGACGCGTGCGCTTATCTGTCAGCACACACCCAGCAGCACTGAAGACACGTTCAGAGACAACGCTGGCAGCTGGACACGACAAAATCTTCGAGGCGTAACTGGAGAGCTCTTGACATTTTTCTAGATTTGAAGCACAAAAGGAGCAAGGCTCCATTTGCAAAGTCATTGCATCGATGTTCATTTGGAGATACTCCTGTATCATCCTCTCCATCCGTTGACTATGTGTCAGACTTGTTGTCTCTGGTGGCCTTGCAAAGGAGGGTCTAAAAAAATTATGAAAAGATTCCATAAAATTGCTGTTACCAGCACCAGATACGGTCCTACTGGTACGGGTAGACTGTTGAAGATGACGAGGCCGTCCCATGTTTGTCAAGTTACAACTGGGAGAATCACTCCCTTCACCTGCACGGTTGTTTGGTGGAAAAGCCGAGCTAAGATCGAGTAACAGCTTCTGCTGATACTCCTGCATACGTGCGTCCCTTTCTATGGGTGGAATTATGTCACAAAATTTGGACTTGTCCCGGGGATCTAATAGTGTGGCAAGCCAGTAGTCATCATCACTTCTAATTTTGACAATACGAGGGTCATGTTGGAGGTAGTGCAACAAGAAGGCACTCATGTGTCTTGCGCAGCCATGCGCACCAAGTCCACGCTGTGTTTGTGGCATAGAGGTGCTAACCGTTCTTTCTTCCTCTGTCATCTCCCCCCAACCTCTTTCAACTGAAATTTGACCAAGGTCCCCCTCATCTGCTGAGTCTTCCATGTCCATGGACAGTTCGTCCTCCATATCTTCATGTCCTCCTGCACCTTCCTCAACATCTCACCTGCTACCATGTGCCCTTGTTGATCCCTGTCCCCCATGGTCCCATGCCTGCCGCGTTGGTGATGATGAACGTCTGGACCTTGGTGATGTTGTTGTGTCTTGCGCATATGAATCCTCCTGTAGTTCCTCCCCTTCCTGTTGTCCCACCCCCTGACTACGAATAGTGTTTAGCGTGTGCTCCAGCATGTAAATGACTGTAATCGTCATGCTGATAATGGCATTGTCAGCGCTAAACATATTCGTCGCCATGTCGAAACTGTGCAGAAGGGTGCATAGGTCCTTGATCTGAGATCACTCCATCAGGGTGATCTGCCCCACTTCTGCATCTCGTTGGCCCAGGCTATACATCATGACGTATTGCACCAGGGCTCGCCGGTGCTGCCACAGTCGCTGTAACATGTGGAGAGTTGAATTCCAGCGTGTCGCCACATCGCATTTCAGGCGATGAACCGGCAGGCCGAAAGACTTCTGGAGCGATGCAAGTCGCTCAGGTGCGGCGGTTGAACGGCGGAAGTGAGCACTGCAGACAGTTTCCGTGCCCTGGTCAGAAGGCCATCTAGGCCGGGATAGTGTGTTAAAAATTGCTGGACAACAAGGTTAAACACGTGAGCCATACAAGGCACGTGTGTCACCTTGCCCAGGCGAAGGGCCGCACCCAGGTTTGCAGCATTGTCGCACACGGCCTTACCAGGCTGCAGGTTGAGTGGAGACAACCATTTATCAAAATCAGTCTCCAGAGCTGCCCACAACTCAGTCGCTGTGTGACTCCTATTTCAAAGACATGTCAAGCTAAAGACCGCCTGATGCCGTTGCGCTCTGCTACCAGCATAGTAATGAGGGGTGCGTGATTCCTTCTGCGCAGTGAGAACGCTGGTGGCCTGACCAGGCAGGCTTGGGGCGGAGGTGGAGGACCCAGATGAGGTGGAGGATGCAGAAGCAGTGGCGGAACTTGGACAGACAGAGGATTGACACACAAGTCGTGGGGACGGCAAGACTTGTGCAGCAGACCCTTCACCATCTATCACCATAGTTACCCAGTGGCCAGTCAGCGACATGTAACGTCCCTGTCCATGCTTACTGGTCCAAGTATCGGTGGTGAAATGCACCCGTTCACACACAGAGTTTCTCAAGGAAGCGGTGATGTTGTGTGCGACATGCTGGTGTAGCGCGGGCACACCTTTCTTAGAGAAGTAGTGGCGACTAGGCATCTGGTACTGGGGCACAGCGACAGACATAAGGTCTCTAAAATCCTGTGTGTCCACTAGGCGGAAAGGCAGCATTTCTGTAGCCAACAGCTTACAGAGGGATAGAGTCAACCTCTTCGCTTTGTCATGGGTCGCAGGAAGTGGCCTTTTATTTGACCACATCTGAGGGACAGAGATCTGGCTGCTGTGTGTAGACGGTGTTGAGTCGGGTGTCCCTGGAAAAATGCAGCTTTGTGAGGAAAGTGCAGGCGGAGACATGATGTTGCCTTCATCCAAAGTTGGTGCTATCGATGTCTGAGAGAGCTGTACACACTCACT
Source organism: Anomaloglossus baeobatrachus (assembly GCF_048569485.1). Lineage (NCBI taxonomy): Eukaryota > Metazoa > Chordata > Amphibia > Anura > Aromobatidae > Anomaloglossus > Anomaloglossus baeobatrachus. The sequence continues at coordinate 29,050,887 of NC_134359.1, forward strand.
TGTTTCCCCTTCCAAACCAACTGACGACCTACCAAGCAAACTGCCTGTTGCGGTTACAGTGGTGGAAGTTGTGGGTGGAAAAACAGGTGTGACAGCTGTCCCCACAGTCCTAGAAGATGACGAGCGCGCGGATGCACTGGAAGGGGCAGGCGGTGGATGGTTCGCTCCGCTAGGCCGCATTGCAGCACGGTGAGCTTCCCATCGGGCCATATGATATTTATTCATGTGACGATTCATGGAAGAAGTTGTCAAACTGCTGAGGTTTTGACCTCTACTAAGAGAACCATGACAAATTTTACAGATCACATAATTTGGGCGATCTTTTTCTATGTCAAAAAAGGACCTGGCTAGGCAAGGCTTAGAGGCCATGCGACCTGTTGATCCACCCCGAATAATGCTCAGAGGCAGAGTGGTGGCTGAGGATGCAGTTGTAGACGTGCTACCAGTGCTCCGACTGTGTCCAGGAAGGCGCCAGGTTACTTCGACGTCGGTTGCATCCTCCTCCACCGCCTCTGTTGACCTCCTCGAGTGTCTGACTGTGGGTTGACAGTAGGTGTGATCTAGAACTTAATCATCAATTGTTGTGTTTGCACTCCCCTACCCCTCAGACCGAGTTTCTTCTTGCCCTGACCGAATATTTAAGTTGTCATCCCAATCGGGTATCTGCGTCTCATCTTCATCAGTATGTTCCTCATTGCCTATAACCACAGTTGTTGGAAAGGCAGCATTTTGGTAGCCAACAGTTTGCATATGATGAAAGTCAACCTCCAAGCCATTTCATGCCCTTCTAAAAGCATGTAAAACACAGCGAGGGGACTCCAACCACAGTCTCCCTCGTTGCCACTAACTGGGCCACACACACCCCACTTGACTGGCATCGGTTGAGCCCCCTTTTGAAAAAGAAAAAGATGCTTTGCATGAAGCACTCTCAAAAATACGCGTGCCTTTCCCGTCCCCTGGCTGACCCAGGGGAAGAAAAGTCCTCTGAGAGCCATGACTTGTTCATCTTGGTTCTTTTAGAGACACAGCGAGGGGACTCCAACCACAGTCTCCCTCGTTGCCACTAACTGGGCCACACACACCCCACTTGACTGGCATCGGTTGACCCCCCCTTTTGACAAAGAAAAAGATGCTTTGCATGAAGCACTCTCAAAAATACGCGTGCCTTTCCCGTCCCCTGGCTGACCCAGGGGAAGAAAAGTCCTCTGAGAGCCATGACTTGTTCATCTTGGTTCTTTTAGAGACACAGCGAGGGGACTCCAACCACAGTCTCCCTCGTTGCCACTAACTGGGCCACACACACCCCACTTGACTGGCATCGGTTGACCCCCCCTTTTGACAAAGAAAAAGATGCTTTTCATGAAGCACTCTCAAAAATACGCGTGCCTTTCCCGTCCCCTGGCTGACCCAGGGGAAGAAAAGTCCTCTGAGAGCCATGACTTGTTCATCTTGGTTCTTTTAGAGACACAGCGAGGGGACTCCAACCACAGTCTCCCTCGTTGCCACTAACTGGGCCACACACACCCCACTTGACTGGCATCGGTTGAGCCCCCTTTTGAAAAAGAAAAAGATGCTTTGCATGAAGCACTCTCAAAAATACGCGTGCCTTTCCCGTCCCCTGGCTGACCCAGGGGAAGAAAAGTCCTCTGAGAGCCATGACTTGTTCATCTTGGTTCTTTTAGAGACACAGCGAGGGGACTCCAACCACAGTCTCCCTCGTTGCCACTAACTGGGCCACACACACCCCACTTGACTGGCATCGGTTGACCCCCCCTTTTGACAAAGAAAAAGATGCTTTGCATGAAGCACTCTCAAAAATACGCGTGCCTTTCCCGTCCCCTGGCTGACCCAGGGGAAGAAAAGTCCTCTGAGAGCCATGACTTGTTCATCTTGGTTCTTTTAGAGACACAGCGAGGGGACTCCAACCACAGTCTCCCTCGTTGCCACTAACTGGGCCACACACACCCCACTTGACTGGCATCGGTTGACCCCCCCTTTTGACAAAGAAAAAGATGCTTTTCATGAAGCACTCTCAAAAATACGCGTGCCTTTCCCGTCCCCTGGCTGACCCAGGGGAAGAAAAGTCCTCTGAGAGCCATGACTTGTTCATCTTGGTTCTTTTAGAGACACAGCGAGGGGACTCCAACCACAGTCTCCCTCGTTGCCACTAACTGGGCCACACACACCCCACTTGACTGGCATCGGTTGACCCCCCCTTTTGACAAAGAAAAAGATGCTTTGCATGAAGCACTCTCAAAAATACGCGTGCCTTTCCCGTCCCCTGGCTGACCCAGGGGAAGAAAAGTCCTCTGAGAGCCATGACTTGTTCATCTTGGTTCTTTTAGAGACACAGCGAGGGGACTCCAACCACAGTCTCCCTCGTTGCCACTAACTGGGCCACACACACCCCACTTGACTGGCATCGGTTGACCCCCCCTTTTGACAAAGAAAAAGATGCTTTTCATGAAGCACTCTCAAAAATACGCGTGCCTTTCCCGTCCCCTGGCTGACCCAGGGGAAGAAAAGTCCTCTGAGAGCCATGACTTGTTCATCTTGGTTCTTTTAGAGACACAGCGAGGGGACTCCAACCACAGTCTCCCTCGTTGCCACTAACTGGGCCACACACACCCCACTTGACTGGCATCGGTTGAGCCCCCTTTTGAAAAAGAAAAAGATGCTTTGCATGAAGCACTCTCAAAAATACGCGTGCCTTTCCCGTCCCCTGGCTGACCCAGGGGAAGAAAAGTCCTCTGAGAGCCATGACTTGTTCATCTTGGTTCTTTTAGAGACACAGCGAGGGGACTCCAACCACAGTCTCCCTCGTTGCCACTAACTGGGCCACACACACCCCACTTGACTGGCATCGGTTGAGCCCCCTTTTGAAAAAGAAAAAGATGCTTTGCATGAAGCACTCTCAAAAATACGCGTGCCTTTCCCGTCCCCTGGCTGACCCAGGGGAAGAAAAGTCCTCTGAGAGCCATGACTTGTTCATCTTGGTTCTTTTAGAGACACAGCGAGGGGACTCCAACCACAGTCTCCCTCGTTGCCACTAACTGGGCCACACACACCCCACTTGACTGGCATCGGTTGAGCCCCCTTTTGAAAAAGAAAAAGATGCTTTGCATGAAGCACTCTCAAAAATACGCGTGCCTTTCCCGTCCCCTGGCTGACCCAGGGGAAGAAAAGTCCTCTGAGAGCCATGACTTGTTCATCTTGGTTCTTTTAGAGACACAGCGAGGGGACTCCAACCACAGTCTCCCTCGTTGCCACTAACTGGGCCACACACACCCCACTTGACTGGCATCGGTTGAGCCCCCCTTTTGACAAAGAAAAAGATGCTTTGCATGAAGCACTCTCAAAAATACGCGTGCCTTTCGCCTCCCCTGGCTGACCCAGGGGAAGAAAAGTCCTCTGAGAGCCAGGTCCACATTGTCAGTGGACAGACACGTGTGCTTATCTGCCAGCAGACCCCCAGCAGCACTGAAGACAGGTTCCGAGAGAACGCTGGCTGCAGGACACGACAAGATCCTCAAGGCGTACGTGGCGAGCTCAGGCAATTTATCCAGATTGGAAGCCTAAAATGAGCAGGGCTCAAGTTGCACAATAATGGAATCGATGTTTCTTTGCATATACTCATATATCTGTGTGTCTCCCTCTTTTTCCTTGTCCAGCTGTTTTGTTTTCACATGAGTATATGTCCTTGTCACTTTCCCATGTGTTTGTGTTATGTTGTGAGTTGTTTGTCACCTTTTGGACACCTTTCAGGGTGTTTTCTAGGTGTTTTACTGTGTTTGTGATTGCCTGCCATTGTTTCCTATGGGCTCGAGTTCGGTTCGTCGAACGTTCGACGAGCCGAACTCGAGCCAGACCCCCCGTTCGGCGAACCGCCTCGAGCCGAACCGGGACCGGTTCGCTCATCTCTAATTATGATGAAGGGTTCTGTATACTGTTTTTGCACATGGGCCCAAGAGGTCAGGGGGCCACTACCTCCTCCAAAACAGGTGGAATTGTGCATTATGATGAAGGGTCCATATACTGTTTCTACATATGGGCCCAAGAGGTCAGCGGGCCACTACCTCCTCCAAAACAGGTGGAATTGTGCATTATGATGAGGGTTCCGTATACTGTTTTTACATAGCTGCCTTTTTTCTGTCTGTTTTCGCCAGTGCCTAAGACTAAATGTAGACAGCTTTTGACACTTCCTGCACTGGTGTATGGCATCCGATGCAAAAACATTGCATGCAATATGCTAATGCCCCACGGCTCAGGATCTGCTGCGAGCGTGAGCCGAGTGTCTTGGAACTGTGATCCGATCTTGCGATTGGATCACAACTGCGGAGGAGAGGGAGGGATTAATCGCTCCATCTCTTCCAGACTTTGCGTATATTGGACTGCACTTGGATATCATCCGAGTACAGTCCAATGTTACCCTCGCACCCATAGGCTTGTATGGGTGCGAGTGATCCGAGACTCTCAGACAATCGCAGCATGCTGTGATTGTTTTTTAGGGCTGATTAGGGCTGAGGAAAAACTCGTAGCTCTAAACTGCTCTAAACTGCAGCATTGTCTTTACATGGGGCCGGGGGCAATGCCAGTGTGACTCTGCCCTTACCTGTGATCTCTCCCTGATTCTCTTAGTCTCTAATCTATAGTTCTGGCCCGGTTCATGCAGTTTATTCCTTCAGCTTTCTCCACTAGTCAGCACGGACTGCAGATGGAGACTGGGAAACTCTCCAAGACCCGTGTAGGCAGCTAAAGGGACAAGACCATGGAGCTCCATAGACTCCGCTAAACAGAGCGCCCTGCATATAGCCTGACTTTGGAAACCCATTTTGAGCTTGTGAGAATCTGTTCTTCCTTGGAGTCTGTACAGAGGAAATGTCAAATTGTAAACCCAAAGGGAAACGCTGAGTGCAATATTGTTAAATTAGTAAAATACAGCTACAAAAATACCAGGAACATTAATTCTTCCAACCTGAAAAGTTTTAAGTAAAACTGTAAACACTAAAATTCATGGGCCCAATTCATTCCTGCATCTGCGCCTCTCTTTTACCTCTTGGTTCCGGTGTTTTCAGCTTGTTTTGATTTGTGCCAAATTCTTTTTTTAATTTGAACTTTTGTTTTTAAAGTTTATTTTCTGTGTTTGCTCATTTGTTTTTTTTTCTTCATTCATTATCGTGGGCTTACAGTGAAGGAAATAAGTATTTGATCCCTTGTTGATTTTGTAACTTTGCCCATTGACAAAGACATGAACAGTCTATAATTTTAAGGGTATGTTAATTTTAACAGTGAGAGATGGAATATCCAAAATAAAATCCAGAAAATCACATTGTATAAATTATATAAACTTATTTGCATTTTGCAGAGGGAGATACGGTAAGTATTTGATCCCCTACCAACCATTATGAGTTCTGGCTCCTACAGACCAGTTAGACGCTCCTAATCAACTTGTTAACTGAATTGAAGACAGCTGTCTTAACCTGTTCACGACACATGACGTACTAGGCACGTCATAGATCGTGTCGGGTTAATCCTTGCCGGCTGCTGCAGGCAGCTGGCAGCGATCTCTGCACATGTCATGTGTCATGTAATGATTGTTGTACGTATACTCTCTTTCACTTGTAAAGCGCCATGGAATAAATGGTGCTATAATAATAAATAATAATAATGTCAGCTGATTTGAACTGTTGACATGTGCGGCTATGAGGCACGAATGGATTTGCTACCCATTCATGCCTGTTAACCCCTTACAGTGTGCTGTGAAAATGTCACAGCGCGCTGTACATGCTGGCCGCAGTAAACATTTACTTACCCGGCACCATCGGAAGTCACGTGATGTGATCACGTGGATCCGATGGTTGTCATAGTAGCAAAGTATTGTAATGCGCAGGCACGAGGAAAGGTCAAATACCGCCCGCCCATGCGCACTACAATCATTTTGATAAGCTGTCAGCCGTTCAGATCAAAATGCGCCTGCACAGGACTGAAATGCTGGCCTGTGTTCATGACGTAGGGCATGTCATCCATACTGGACTAGGTAGAAGGAGGACAGCGATCACCGCGGAGAGTAGGCGACATACTGGAGAGCAGCGACACCTATCGGACCGGACCACCATGCAGGCGAGTATAATAGGAGGGATTTTTTACGTTCTATAGATCACCTTGGGCTCTTATATACAGCATTCTAGAATACTCTATATAAGAGATCACTGGTGGTGGTCGCAGCTGATAAGCGGAAATCCTGGTGACAGGTTCCCTTTAACATATGATGTCCATAGACCAAAAAACCTCCAGAAAATTAAAGCAAAATTAACTGATTTTAGAATTGATGCATTTCTTTGCGATTTGTATATACAACTGTATTGTCCAATATAACCCAAATAATATAATTTCTAAACAAGCAAAATTGTGTAACTCTCCCCGGTGTTCCTGCAGATAAGTCTGTGCAGATCCGGCTCAGACACATTGCAGGCGAGGTTCTTCAATTGATTTCATTAGTTCACCAGGTTAATATCGATAGGGTTGCAGGTGTCCAATGCTTCACACTGATAATGACAATACCGGCCACTTAAACCATTAGGTTGTCGCATTACAGTAAAATTATTAGCCCGTTGTAAGAATTAATGCCTCTTTTTTCGTGTTTAGTCTCCAGTGCGGCTCGTTTGTCTTTTCCCCAGGAACTTGCAGCTTCGACAATAGAAAAGATATCCGTCGTACTTCTCAGATAACACGGCAAGATCACTTCCAAACAAAAAATAAAAAAAAATAGGAAAATCTCAATGACATCACATGGCCTGATCCATCTGTGCCTATAATGACATCACAAGAACATTCCCATCTGCCTGGATAAATTATGTAATATTTCTAAAGTCTGTTCGATGCGCCCATCTGTCTGAATTTTCTTGGGACAGTCCTAATGTTTTTATATAATTTTATAAACTAAAAAGGTTAAGGTTTTCTTTTTTACAAAAATATAGTATCATATATAAATTATTACTGTAAAATTTTGGGGGAAAAAAGGGAATGTTAAATTGCTTTTACCTGTTTTACAAAAACTTAGGGGTACTTCACACACTACGACATCGCAAGCCGATGATAGTGTGGCGCCCTGGACTAGCCAGGTCGTCACAGGTACTACAACACGACACCCCCACCCCGAGATAGGCACATCAGCCAGACACAAAATCCTTGTTGCCTCCCTCCAGGGAGGCTTCCTCCGCGCTGATGTCCACACCAAGTGGGGTGAAGCCAGGCGGTTGGCCCCACCCACTGAGGAGTTCACAGTCCTGGAGGCGGGAAAAGGAAGTCAGTGCAGTTAGGGAAGTGAAAGAGAAGGAGTGAAGTGGTAGGAGAGTAGCGAACTGACCGTGTCCGGGTGTGTGGCCCGGGCACCAAGAGCAAGGTTGGCAGACAGTGGTGGCTGTCTGCAGGAGAGGCAGATCAATGCGGAACCGTAGGACCGGGGACGGGCGGTGGCCCGCCGGTACCGAACCAGGGAGCGAAGTGAAGCCAGCACAAACTGGCAGGGCCTGCGGACCCCGACCAGGCTTGGAGTCGCCGTTAATAAGGTCAAATCCATCAGTGACCAGAACCCCAGGGGTTTCCTAGTAGCCAAGACCCGATTGAAGGCAACCGTCCACCCAACAGAAGGAAATACAGCTACCGCCACAGCTAGAGTTCCAAGGGCCAGAGCCTGCGGGCAAAAGGGCTCCTCCGGCACATACACACGCTGGGGAGTGGGTTACCAGTGGGAAGCCATCGGGACCGAACATCCACAAAAGGTGCAGGGAAAGGCAGCCACCACCAACCGTCTGGGAGAAGCCACAGCAGCCGGCTGCGGGACCCGTCAATCCAGCCATTTGGTTTACCAGAGACTTTGCGTACATTTGTGGCTGAGTGAGTACAACCGTGCCTTCTGGCACCGCGCTGCGCAGTCCCCGCGACCCTGCACCTTGCCGGCCCTGCCTCTCCGTCACCTCACCGGGCCCCGGGACCACCAACCTCTACCCACGGAGGGGGAAAACAACATCCCAGCTGCTCCCTACCATCGCTCCCGGGATCCCCGTCAATAGCAGCGGTGGTGTCCAACCTCACCACAACCCATGGGTGGCGTCACGGACCAAATCCCCAAACCAAACTACCCCCCCTTTCACTCACGGGCGTGGAGCGCCACTCGAGTCCCCGGATCCGGCCCACCGCTCAAGCCACCGAGCAGCAGCAGCGCCGGACCCGAGCGTGGTGAGTGCAGCGCCCCGCCACCCGCGACAACAGCGATGCCGAGCGTGATAGTCCCCGCCCCTGTCGCACATGCGATATCTTGTGATAGCTGCCGTAGCGAACATTATTGCTACGGCAGCTTCACACGCACTTACCTGCCCTGCGACGTCGCTCTGGCCGGCGAACCGCCTCCTTCCTAAGGGGGCAGGTCGTGCAGCGTCACAGCGACGTCACAAAGCAGGCGGCCAATAGAAGCGGAGGGGCGGAGATGAGCGGGACGTAAACATCCCGCCCACCTCCTTCCTTCCGCATAGCCGGCGTGAGCCCCGGTGACGCAGGTAAGCTGATGTTCCTCGCTCCTGCGGCTTCTCACACAGCAATGTGTGCTGCCGCAGGGGAGCGAGGAACAACATCGTACCGTCGCTGCCACACAATTATGAAAATGTCGGACACTACACCGATGATATGATTACGATGCTTTTGCACTCGTTAATCGTATCAAAAACGCTTTACACACTACGATATCGACAGCGACGCCGGATGTGCGTCACTTTCGATTTGACCCCACCGACATCGCACCTGCGATGTTGTAGTGTGCAAAGTACCCCTTAAGGTCGAAGTTGTTTTTTACAACCGGTTGAACATTGGTAGAACCGTTCAACACCAATTTATCCGCAAATTAATTAGTTGATTTATATACCGTGCAGAGGGAAATGTACATAAATACCGGAAATTAAATATGAAATCTACTTACAAAAAATAGAAACATTATGCACACAATATAAATAATAAAGAAATGGTGACTCTACCGGTAGAGGTTAATGTCATAAGCGTGCAAGTGGATCGTTACCGAAAGGACCTGCATTTTTCCAAAAAATGTAGAGTAACTTTGATATGTTGAGAACGTATGTAATAACAATAAAAACCTTCATGACTCATGATTCACTGGTACATCATAGGTCATGTTTGACCCTTTAATGCTTGTTCCAGAAAAATGAGAACGCTATAGGTCTCGGAAAATAGCAACAAAAGCACAATTATTTTTTTGGGACAAATTACTGAATTTGTTTACACCACTTAACAAAAAAAAAAAAAACTATACATGTTTGGTATCTACAAACTCGTACTGATCTGGGGAATCATAGTGCCAAGTTAGTTTTTCTATATAGTGAACATGGTAATTAAGCAAAACAAAAAAAACTTTTTTTTTTTCTTTACAATTTCACCGGACTTGGAATTTTTTCTCGTTGTCCAGTACAATATGTGGCAGAATGAATGATGCCGTTCAAAAGTACAACTCATCCCGCTAAAAAACAAGCTCTCATATGGCAATATTGACAGAAATATAAAAAGTTATGGCTTTTGGAAGAAAGGGAGGAAAAAACGAAAACTGAAAATTGATGGGTATTGCAGGGGTTAAAATAATTGTAATGGATTTACATCTATCAAGTGATTGCGATTTACACCATTTTTTTTCCATGCATGGTGGGTAAAAAAAGGCAGAGATAAATATTGGAGCAAGTAGTTATAGGTAGCAGAATTTAAAGTTTCCAGATCAAGGGTAACTACACGAGTTTGAAGGAGGCAATATATCTTAGATAACGGTTGTTTAAAAGCTCATTCCAAGGATCAAATGTTCTCACTGGGGAGAGAGAAATTAGTCAATATCCAATACCTCCTTCATCTACTTATCACTCATGAGAAAATAAGATTACACCTATACTCACCTTCTGTGCTGGCTCTGTCTGTTCTAGCGGTGTCGGCACTGGCTCTCCTCGGTCTCACGTGACAGTCACAGCTCTCACTTCCTCCTGATGTTTTGATTTGTCTGAAGGAGCAGATAATATTGAAGCCAGCGCTTATTGACCATAGGGATTGGGTGACATAATGTCATGTGAGCCCCGGGAGAGACAGTACTTACACTGCTTGAATGGCACTGCTATCCTGGGGCTCACATGACAGTCACAGCTCTCACTTCCTCTTCATGCTTTGATTTGTCTGGAGGAGGAGAGGAGAGTGAAGCCAGCACTGAGTGCCCATTGGGATTGTGTGACATAATAATGTCACGTGAGCCCTGGGAGAGCTAGTGCTAATACCTCTGAAATGGCACCAGCATCAGAGATAAGTACAGATGTTGTAATTTTGTTAGGGGGAAACATAGGGATGGATAATGGGTTCTCTAAGTAGTGGAAAATGCCTTTTAAGGTTCATTTTATGCCCCAAAGGCTAAATTTAGGTATAAATAAGCCACCAGCAGTGATGTTTTCTGGTCTTCGTTGCATATTTATAACTAAATCATTCCAATATAACTACTTATAGACTATTTGCAATTTCAGAAAACTTTTTGCATTTCATGTCAGAAGTTTTGTTATTGGATGCTTTTGGGCTGAGACTCCCAGAATCACTAAAACATAGGGATAGAAGCTACGGGCTGAGTGTTTTCTCTATTCCAAGAAAGTCTTTTGATTAGATCTTCAGTCTTTGACAAAAGTAATGCTTGACTCTGTTACCTCCCCCATCAAGATCTCGGCATGATCCTCTCTTACGTAGTCCTGTGGCAACCAGAAGTGAACTGAGTAGGTAACTGGGAATCCACGACATTGTACATTGCATGGTCCAGTAGAGTCCACCATTCAATTCATTACTAGCGGATCGGTAGTACTTGAGAATGGCCACTACTCAGTGTATGACGCTGTGTCTTCCAATTATGCACTATTTATTAACGGGACTTTGCAACAGCTGATTGGTGGGGGTGTTGGGTGTCGGGCCCCTTCTGATCTGATATTGATGACCTACCTTAAGAATAGGTCAATAATATTGTAGTTCTGGCTACCAGGGGCATAACGATCGCGGGCCTGGGACTGGGGCCATTATGGGGACATATATACCAGGATCGGGGCATTATGTGGACATGTATACCAGGATCGGGGCATTATGTGGACATGTATACCAGGATCGGGGCATTATGTGGACATGTATACCAGGTTGAGGCCATTATGGAGACATGTATACCAGGATGAGGCCATTATGGGGACATGTATTCCAGGTTGAGGCCATTATGGAGACATGTATACTAGGATGGAGCCATTATGGGGACATGTATGTCAGGATAGGGCCATTAAGGGACATATATACCAGCATGGGACCATGTATACCAGGATAGGACCATTATGGGGACATGTATACCAGGATGAGGCCATTATGGGGACATGTATTCCAGGATGTTGCCATTATGGGGACATGTATACCTGCATGGGGCCATTATGGGGGCATGTATATCAGGATGGGGCCATTATGGGGACATGTATACCAGGATGAGGCCATTATAGGGACATGTATTCCAGGATGGTGCCATTATGGGGACATGTATACCTGCATGGGGCCATTATGGGGGCATGTATATCAGGATGGGGCCATTATGGGACATGTGTACCAGTATGGGGCCATGATGGGGACATGTATACCAGGGTGTGGCCATTAAGGGACATGTATACCAGGATGGGACAATGTATACTAGGATGGAGCCAATATGGTGACATCTATACCAGGATGGGGTCATATATACCAGGATGGGGCTGTTATGGGGGCATATATACCAGGATGGGGGCATATATACCAGGATATAGCCATGATTAAGTCATATATCAGGATGGGGGACATATTTACCCCAGGAAGTGGCTTAAGTGAGGGGCTATTAGTACAGAATGGGTGTCAGTACTACATAATTAAAGGGGAGGAGGGGCAACTTATATGTCTTTAGGATTTATAATGCTACAATGCTACATACATCTGACCAACATTTGGTGGGGTGGGGGTGTGTGCAAACCGGAGCCCATTGGACTCTAGTTACCCTCTTTAATCCTTTTATGTAACTCCCTCTATTGGGACATCAAAGATGTTCATTAATAGGGTATCTAGATAAAGTATAACATTATGATGGACCCGGGATGGGGGACCCCTCCAATAGATAATAGACATTACCGGGAAGGGAATTCCTACACACAGACAGTATACGTTTCCTTAAGCTTTTTGATTCATTAATTCGCTTTAATCCTTTTCTGTAACGCATCCTATTCTATGACTTTGGTTATGATAAACTGATAGGAAGCCTGTTATAATGTATTTCAGTTAGGATGAAGCACTTGAAAGAAATTGGTTTTGCTATACACATGATGTGAAAAAAATCAATAGTACTTTAGTCTGACAAGCTCTGTCAATAACCATTGTTACAGTTCAGAAAGTCGTTAATGGATAGTTCTTCCAAAAACCAATGCTTTCAACACATGTTAAAAGTGCTCAAATGTACCCTGGCAGGAATTAATTATAGGTAAACCCATGGGATTATATACAAATGTTTTTTTTTTATACTAAGAGTGAAATAAAAGTCAGAGGAAGGTCTGCTTTTCCCCGGAGATCTTGAGAAAGCGGCTGATAACCCACCTCGCGCTCATTTTCATATTGAATAATTTCTTTTTTCTAATAAGAAACTTTCTCACATTTCCAGAATTAACGTAAAGATATGTGTATAAGTCTTTCCGATTGTTTTTTTTTTTTTTTCTTCTGCCGCGTACAATGATTTTCACTACCATCGAGTATCCGCTTGTTTTAAGATATTGATTCCATTAAGGTGAATAGATAAAGGTAATAGGAAGCAATTAATTATTGCCCGTTTCTTCTTATTGATTGAATATACAGGCAATTCCGACCCATGGGTTTCATGCGAAGACTTTCCTGGCCGCTGGGAATAGATGTGTATTTCAGATGCCGGATGATATGGCAGATTTCCTTTCAGCTAAAGAATTTTTATAGTCTGCAAAACAGGTTTAAGCCTTGTAGAGCATTCATACGGGGCGAACAAAACCTTTGCAGTTTTCATGGAAATTGTGCCAAAATTTATTTGCAAAATTTTCTCGCTTTATATTTTGATGTTATTGCTGATTAGCTGTAGTACTCGGCGTTGCCCCAGATAGTAACTACGGTAAGTGTCTCTCCCTCACTATCCCTCTCTATCCCTCTCTATCCCTCTCTATCCCTCTCTGTCTCTCTCGGTCTCTGTCTGTCTGTCCCTGTCTTTCTCCGTTTGTCTCTGTCTCTCTCTCCCGGTCTCTCTTGGACTTTCTTGGTCTTTCTCGGTCTCTGTCTGTCTGTCCCTGTCTTTGTCTCTGTTTGTCTCTGTCTCTCTCTGTCTCTCTTTCTATCTCTGTCTCTTTCTGTCTCTCTCTGTCTCTCTTTCTATCTCTGTCTCTTTCTGTCTCTCTCTGTCTCTCTTTCTTTGTCTCTGTCTCTTTCTTTGTCTCTGTCTCTTTCTTTGTCTCTGTCTCTTTGTCTCTTTCTTTGTCTCTGTCTCTCTCTGTCTCTCTTTCTATCTCTGTCTCTTTTTGTCTCTCTCTGTCTCTTTGTCTCTGTCTCTTTCTGTCTCTCTCTGTCTCTCTTTCTTTGTCTCTGTCTCTTTTTCTTTGTCTCTGTCTCTCTTTCTTTGTTTCTGTCTCTTTCTGTCTTTCTCTGTCTTTTTCTTTGTCTCTGTCTCTCTCTGTCTCTCTTTCTATCTCTGTCTCTTTTTGTCTCTCTCTGTCTCTTTCTTTGTCTCTGTCTCTTTCTGTCTCTCTCTCTGTCTCTCTTTATTTGTCTCTGTCTCTTTGTCTCTGTCTCTTTGTCTCTGTCTCTTTCTTTGTCTCTGTCTCTCTCTGTCTCTCTTTCTATCTCTGTCTCTATTTGTCTTTCTCTGTCTCTCTTTCTTTGTCTCTGTCTCTCTTTCTGTCTCTCTCTCTGTCTCTCTTTCTTTGTCTCTCTCTTTCTTTGTCTCTCTTTCTTTCTGTCTCTGTCTATCTCTGTCTCTCTTTCTATCTCTGTCTCTTTCTGTCTCTCTCTGTCTCTTTCTTTGTCTTTGTCTCTTTCTTTGTCTCTGTCTCTCTTTCTTTGTCTCTGTCTCTCTTTCTGTCTCTTTCTGTGTCTCTCTGTCTCTTTCTTTGTCTCTGTCTCGCTTTCTTTGTCTCTCTCTTTCTTTGTCTCTCTTTCTTTCTGTCTCTCTCTTTCTTTCTGTCTCTGTCTCTCTTTCTGTCTCTTTCTGTCTCTCTCTGTCTCTTTCTTTGTCTCTGTCTCGCTTTCTTTGTCTCTTTCTGTGTCTCTCTGTCTCTCTTTCTTTGTCTCTGTCTCTCTCGGTCTCTCTTTCTCGCGGCCTGTCATCTCATTTCTGGCACTGTTTTTGAACGGGAAAAAAAGCATAAAAAAACCACTTTTAAAATGCGTCAAACATGCATATTATGCTGCGTTATTTCTGCCAAGAGACACTTTTTTGATGCCAAAATATCTGCAGTAAATACTTAACATGTGCACAACACTTATGGGAAATTAACTTTGTTTTACCTCCCAGTGAGCACTGTTTAGCTAGTATATTTAAAGCGCACCAGCCACCAGGATTTTCCTATATAAACTAAAGCCAGTGCTATACTGGTGCTATCATGCTGATTCTATGCATACCTTTAGTTGTGAGATCGGATGTATAATTTCTGAAATACGGGCTAGTAAAGTTTGTGAAATGCACTGCTATTTGACTGACAGCAGCTACAGAATATCTAATGGGTGGGTCGGGGTTTACTAGTTATTCCCATCCCTGTCTGTCCTTCCTCCCCACCTCCTTCTTCTCCCTGTCCTTCCTCTCTCCCTCCTCCCCCTGTAATAGTGACAGGGAGAGGAAAGACAGGCAGGCAGACAGGGATGAGAATAACTAGCAAAACCTGACCCACTTATATATTCTGTTGCACCTATCAATCAAGTAAATGTGCATTATACAAACTGTACTTGCCTGTATTTCAGAAACTATACATCCGATCTCACAACTAAAGGTATGTATACAATCAGCATGATAGCACCAATATAGAACTGGCTTTAGTTTATATAGGAAAATCCTGGTGGCTGGTGCGTTTTAAGGAGAGCCATTACCTCTTTATGGAGACCAATTCCCTCTTTAGGTCTTACTTGTGGAGGAGATGAACTGGACTTGACCCTGTACTCGTTATGCTATGAATTCTATTTGATATACCTATTGTATTGTTTATGTTAATATGTGAATGCTGTTCGCTAGGTGCAGGTTCAGGTTGCAGTAGAGCTGGAACTTTTACCAGTAGGTACCACCTAGTGGCTGAGTTGAGATAGCAACAGTGTAGAAAGAAATAGAGTTAGGGGGGTGCGACAGATGCGGGAAGGAGGGTAGGAGGTAGGCCACGAGAGGTAATGAGGATAGTATAGGGCTCACCAGCGAGTGTGATTTATGAGGGACACAGCAAGCAGAAAAGTTCCAGTGAGGGAATACGTGGTTTGGTGCTTGGGCTGGTCAGCAAACCTCAAGAGGTCTAGAGCCTACGGTTCACTCTGGTGGGCTTAGACAGTTGTCCGATACTGGGCCCCGATGGCTCTCTAGCTGGACAGTTTTCATGCAACATTTTTTACACTAAAGGTTGCTTTACACGCAGCAAATCGCTGCCAGTGGCGTACAACATCGCTAGGACCCGTCACATGGGACTTACCTGCCTAGCGATGTCACTGTGGCCGGCGAACCGCCTCCTTTCTAAGGGGGCGGTTTGTGCAGCGTCACAGCGATGTCACAAGGCAACCATCCAATAGAAGCGGAGGGGCAGAGAGCAGCCGAAAGAAAGTGACGCCCACCTCGTTGCCGGAGGACACTGGTACGGTGTTGTTCCTCGTTCCTGGGGTGTCACACGTAGCGATGTGTGCTGCCTCAGGAACGACGAACAACCTGCGTCCTGCAACGATATTTGGGATTAGAACGACGTGTCAACGATCAGGTGAGTAACTTTGGTCGTTAGCGGTCGTTTGTACGTTTCACACGCAACGACGTTGCTAACGAGGCCGGAAGTGCGTCACGAATTCCGTGACCCCAACGACATCTCGTTAGCGATGTCATTGCATGTAAAGCCCCCTTAGGGCAAGAAATGTGGCCAATTTTCGCTGCACTTGTCCTAGACACGTCACGTTTTGGTCATATGCTTTCGATGGTGACATCTGGACATTAGGATCCTACCTCGGATGAAGTCTTCTCTATGGCAGCCATTACTTTCATGTATTGCCTACTGAGCACATACACTGTTACATTAGTTGTATACAAGAGTATATTTATAATATCAGTCAATCAGTAATGGTTTGAAATGTAAAATGTCCAAAAATATTGCAAAAAAAACCCTCCTTGTTATGAAGGGTTAAATTATGTCCGTAATGGCTTGCCTTATTACGATCTGACTATAGGCAGTAAATATAAGGCCCTCTTGGGGTTTACACTGAAGATGACTCGTCTCCACTGGAATTATAAAAAGTGTTGCCTTTGACCAGCGGTCATATTAGCGTGAAGGGTGTTTTTGTAAAGGAATAGATTATTTGGTTAATGCATTTTTCAGCAGAGGCATCGGGTTTTTTTTTTTATGTGATTACAAGTTCATGAAAGTATTTGTGAGGTCAGCTGGTGTTGTGGGAAAAAGAGAAGCGTTCTATTAAATCCAGTAGTAAAACGACAGGCTCACTATCCTCTTATTATCATGGGCATGTGTTTATATTTTACTTTCCTTAATTGGCTATCTTTTATTTACTTTAAATGAACAATTTGGCAAGTTTAGCTCCCTTGATATCAATGAGGCACAAAGTGCGTTAGAAGTTTGGATTATAAAGTCATACATTCAAGGCTGGAAATCCAAACATCCCCAAGATACTCGAGAAATAATTGGCTAATGTAAATGAAAATTAGCTTGGTAAAGATAACTGTCCGTTTCATTCTGTCTCTCAGGAAACGAACGAGTTAACTTTTTAGGTTACTTTGTAACTTTGGTAAAGTGCGGGAAATCATAAATGCCATGTTTACTCATTAAAAACAATAGGTACCTGACATACATTTAGGATAAACCTATAAAATAAATTTCTTCCCTTTTTAGTTCTGGACACCACCAGCCTAGAAAATTAATTACACTTGGAAAATGGAAAGAGCGTAGGAAGAAAAACACTAATCAAAAACTTTGTTTTTAATTTAAAGTTGATATTTAATGGAGTTTTTGTCAAGATTCCTCTTTGCGGAGCATCTTGCACACAGGTGATGCTCTGCCGCACCTTCCTGATCTACAGTGTCAGCAGTGACGTGTTTCTTTTGTGCAGAGCATCTTGCATTTGGAGTTGCTCTGCTGTTTCTTTGAGCACTAGCTGACAGGTTGTTTGACAGCACAGGATTCAATGCAGGTTCTGGGAGGTGCTGATTACTCAGGTGTTCCTCTTTTCCTGGTATTTTCTCTGTTTCATTACTGGGCATGCTCTCCCAGAACCTTGCCAGTCGTACTCTCTGGTTCTGAAGTTGTGCTTTTGGCTTGTGTTTGTGCTTGTGTTCTGATCTAAGCTCCTTGACCCCAGACTGTTGATTGACCCCTCTCTGCCCGTTCCCTGTTCTTGTCATTACCTCCTGACTTCTGACCTCGGACCGTTACCTGACCACGTCTCTATCTGCTCTCTGAATCTAATATGTACTCTCCTGGAATTCTGACTCTCGGCCTGTGACTTGACTGTGTTTCTGCTTACTCCCTGTGTCCTGTCGTGTCCTCCTGTTTTCTGATCCCGGCTTGTCTGACTAACCTTCCGTCTATACTATCCATATGTAGTGACTAGCATAACAGTTTTCTATTTAAAATATTCTTTCCACATGTCCTTGAGGTGGCCAAAGATAACATTGCCAGGTTTCAAGAGTTAGGACATCCGTACAATCCCATAGCAATGTCCACTGGAGGTAATGCCAAATTATACACTTCCATCAAAAGCTGTCTGTCATGGTTGGTGGATGTGCACCATGGTCCAGGCTTACTCTGGAGGGGCATGGCTAAGGGACTACCTGGTTTTGCTAAGGACTTTGATGTTGAGGATAGGTTTGGGACACAGGTAGTCACCAGGTGCTACTCCAGGACAGTCTCTGGGCCTGCAACAGATGACTAGAGGGTGAGCGTGCCGGAGACCTAGACGTACAAGGCAAAATCCAGAGACATAGTTAGACTGTCCCAGGACAGAAAATAACAGTAAAGGCACAGGAATAAAGGCATAGGTGAAGACAGAAGTACACCTTTTTATGGCTTGATAAGGGCCCTATATTCTCCAAAACGTTACGCTGTTTGTATCCCCTTAAACTTTGGGACTACTAAAGATTTTTCTAATTGATGGAGTCTTTGGTATCTTGGATATTAGAAAATTGGACAGGAGAGGAGGGGTCAGCACAAACAGGAGTAAAGATGAGCAAACCTGAGGTTCGGTGTTCGTACCGAACACAGAGTGTACAAAAAAAAAAAAAAAAAAAAAGGAGTTCTGATTCGGAGTTAAGATGCTTTACTTATGCAACCCGCTCATGCATGCATCGCTTTTTTGGGTACATTCGGTGTTCAGCCCAGTGTGAGACGCTTGCAGTATTTGAGTGGCTCGCACTGAGGCAATAACTGCGTGATCGGATGTAGTGTGCACAAAAAAAAATAGAAAACCCTGCCCACCCACCCCGGAAGTATTCTGTGTACAGCTAGCTGAATGTAGGCGGAGACCCGAACTGCCCAAGTAGTGACTTCCATTGAGGTTCAGGTCAAGTTCAAGTCCCAAATTGAACTTTATCAGAAGTCCGGCTGAATCGAAATTCCACAGGTATGCTCATCTCTAACAACAACTCTAAGCAAGCCAGGAGAGGTCAGGAAAAACAGGTGGCAAGCCAGGAGAGGTCAGGAGAAACTGGAGGCAAGCCAGGTGAGGTCAGGAGAAACTGGAGGCAAGCCAGGAGAGGTCAGGAGAAACACGAGGCAAGCCAGGTGAGGTCAGGAGAAACTGGAGGCAAGCCAGGAGAGGTCAGGAGAAATAGGAGGCAAGCCAGGTGAGGTCAGGAGAAACTGGAGGCAAGCCAGGTGAGGTCAGGAGAAACACGAGGCAAGCCAGGAGAGGTCAGGAGAAACACGAGGCAAGCCAGGAGAGGTCAGGAGAAACAGGAGGCAAGCCAGGAGAGGTCAGGAGAAACAGGAGGCAAGCCAGGAGAGGTCAAGAGAAACAGGAGGCAAGCCAGGAGAGGTCAGTAGAAATAGAAGGCAAGCCAGAAGAGGTCAGGATAAACAGGAGGCAAGCTAGAAGAGGTCAGGAGAAATAGGAGGCAAGCCAGAAGAGGTCAGGAAAAATAGGAGGCAAGCCAGGAGAGGTCAGGAGAAATAGGAGGCAAGCCAGGAGAGGTCAGGAGAAATAGGAGGCAAGCCAGAAGAGGTCAGGAAAAATAGGAGGCAAGCCAGGAGAGGTCAGGAGAAATAGGAGGCAAGCCAGGAGAGGTCAGGAGAAATAGGAGGCAAGCCAGGAGAGGTCAGGATAAATAGGAGGCAAGCCAGACAAAAACAGGAGAGACAAAATGGAGAAACCAAGCAGACAGAGCCCTAAAGAGAATACAAAGACCTACATAAGATCAGGCACCTGTGTGGAGGATGAAGCTGCTTGATATACAGAGTTCTGGAAGGGGATAGGCTGAATAATAAACACTGTGCAAGACACAGGAAATACAAATTCCTGCGGAGTCTGGCCATGCTTCCCTATAGTCAGGAGGAGCCTCACCAGCAACAGGCGGATGCAGCATAACTTAAGAGCATTGCATGCGAAAGGTAAACAAGCTTGTCAGGCACAGATTGGTGCTTGCAGTGAGTATCATGGTGCCAACCATCCGTGTGAGTCAAAGGCATTATGTGGTCTTCTGGCTTAAACTTGTAAAAACATTTCTTTAGGGGCATATCCTTCTCAAATCAAAGTCACTAAGACAAGTTAATTAAATGATAGACGATGCATTTTTTATTTTTTTTTTAACTGGTTGTAAGGTAGGTCCTGGGGTTTTTCCGAGCTAAAGAACTCTCCTTGAGAAGACTCTGTTTAAGAAGGCTATGTAAAGCCTGCCTGCTCCACCACCATCTGATGTGTTTTGGTGCCTTCCAACTCATAAATGATCTGTTGAGGGGGATAAGCATCCACAATTTTCCAAAATATATCTAATGCTGAGGTTGCACTGGCCGATTATTGGGAAATGAATGTTCTTAGGCTGCCAATAACCAAATAAACCAGCAAAAAGCTTGTTCATCAGGTGAAATGATTTGTAACTTGATTAAATATAATAATTCTCGGCAGCACATCATCCTGTGTAAGCAAGACGTGCTGCCGAGAACAATTAAATTGTCTCCAAATCTGGGACATCATTAGTCGGTGATTACAAAGGAGCTGCCAGAAGAGGATCTTGATGATTTTCCAAGTGCATTCGATGCGGCAGAACCTTCCTCAGACTACCAATAATAACTTCACTGAGAGCAGCCGAGGCGGGAAATGCCGGGATTTCTTTGTGATGTTTGTATTCAATACTGAATAAATCAAGATGCTTTAAATATTTTGCTTCCATTTCTTCATCATTTGCAGATTATTAACATGTCTATCCATCCTGTGAATCTCCATAATTCCACAACTTTTCCTTCTCGGTGTTTCAATTTCAATGTTGATGAGTGTAGATATATATTACAGATTATATTATGTTCAGAAACATTACTATGTGCAGCAAAAACCCCAATCTGTAATAAATGCATCTGTAAAAACTTTTTATAATACATTTCATGCTTTTATTTTCCAGTATTCAAATTAAACTACAGCGCTTCTGACTCATCTGACAGAAACCGTGTGAAGAGCAGACTGAAGAAGTTCATAATTCGTCGTCCGTCTTTGAAAACTCTACAGGAAAAAGGACTAATTAGAGGTATTAGAAAAAAATATTTTAAAATGTGTGTAATTTTGTGATTTTCCAACCAAATTTTATTTCGAGTTTTCCATTATGCATGTCACATTTGTTCTGAATGTACGATTATATTTCAATTTTCTTACCGTTATCATTAGACAAAAAGAATAAATTCTAGTTTGGTTTTCTGCATAAGCAACGATCATTCACCTTCCAAAGTATTGGGATTTTAGCATTTGGAGGTCTTCCAGATTGGAAAGGGCTCTGCGATTCTGAGGCAAAATGTCACCTCATGGGCTTAAAATTCATTTTCTTAGCATCTAAATATGGAGTGCTGCTATTCTGTCTTAGAGTAGATAGCTAGAAAGATAGATGGCCAAATAGATAGATGGGTGGATGGATGGGTGACTAGGTGGATGGATGACTGGCTGGCTAGGCGGTTGGATGACTGGCTGGCTAGGCGGTTGGATGGCTGGCTGGCTATGCGGATTGCTGGCTGGCTGGCTAGGCAGATGGATGGCTGGCTGGCTGGCTAAGCGGATGGCTGGCTAGGCGGGTGGATAGATTGCTGGCTAGGCGGTTGGATGGCTGGCTGGCTAGGCAGATGGATGGCTGGCTAGGCGGATGGATCGCTGGCTGGCTAGGCGGTTGGATGGCTGGCTGGCTGGCTAGGCGGTTGGATGGCTGGCTGGCTAGGTGGATGGATGGCGGGCTGGCTAGGCAGATGGCTGGCTGGCTGGCTAAGCGGATGGCTGGCTAGGCGGGTGGATAGATTGCTGGCTAGGCGGATGGATGGCTGGCTGGCTAGGCAGATGGATGGCTGGCTAGGCGGATGGATAGCTGGCTGGCTAGGCGGTTGGATGGCTGGCTAGGCGGTTGGATGGATGGCGGGCTGGCTAGGTGGATGGCTGGCTGGCTAAGCGGATGGCTGGCTAAGTGCATGGCTTGCTAGGCGGATGGATAGATGGCTGGCTAGATGCATGGATAGATGTATGGCTAGACAAATGGATAGATGGACGGATGGCTAGATGGATAAATGGCTGGATGGCTAGATGGATAAATGGATGGAAGGCAAGATAGTTGGATGTATGGCTAGCTAGACTTATTTTATCTACTTTCATGTCTATCATTGATGAGTGCTTGTTATGGGCAGAAATTTGTATCTGTTTATGGTTGGCTGCATGTGAATAGAGACCCGAACTGCCCAATTAATGACTTCCATTGGGGTTCAGGTCAAGTCCAGGTGCCAAATCAAAACTTTATCTGAAGTCCGGGCAAGCCCGCCGAACCGCACTTCCACTGGTTAGCTCATCTCTACCTAAAACAAGTTAATTAAATTACAGACTATGCATTTTTTGTTACTGGTTGTAAGGTAGCTACTGGGGTTCTCTCGAGCTAAAGAGCTCTCCTTGGCAAAACTCTAAGGTTTAAGATATGTTAGTCCTCGCAACGATTAGTGCTAGGAAGGCTAGTCCTGAACTGACACACCCCAATAGGTTTGCAAACTTGGCAGATGAGGGGGATGTCATTACAGGGGTAGCATTGCTGCAGCCAGGCATGACCTCTGAACGCCAGAGGAGTGTCTGCTCCAGTAAGGGGGGGAATAGGAGTGCAGGGCAGGCAAGACAGGTACTGGTAGTGGGGGACTCAATTATTAGGGGGACAGATAGGGCAATCTGTCACAAAGACAGGGATCGCCGAACAGTGTGTTGTCTTCCTGGCGCTCGAGTTCGGCACATCGCTGATCGGGTTGACAGATTACTGGGAGGGGCTGGGGAGGACCCAGCGGTCATTGTACACATTGGCACAAATGACAAAGTTAGAGGTAGGTGGAAGGTCCTTAAAGATGATTTCAGGGAATTAGGTTGTAAGCTTAAAGCATGGACCTCAAAGGTGGTATTTTCGGAAATACTACCTGTGCCACGAGCCACACCAGAGAGGCAAAGAGAGATCAGGGAGGTTAACAGGTGGCTCAGGAATTGGTGTAGGAAAGAGGGTTTTGGGTTCCTGGAGAATTGGGCCGACTTTTCAGTTGGCTACAGATTCTATGCTAGGGATGGGCTGCATCTTAATGGGGAAGGTGCAGCTCTGCTGGGGCAGAAAATGGCTAGAAGGTTGGAGGAGTGTTTAAACTAGGAATGGGGGGCGAGGGTATTCACTTTATAGAAGGGGAATGTAGTGCAGATAGTGACCAGGGCACAAGTAATGAAATTGGGGGTGGTACGGGGGGAAGGGTTAGGACAGTTAATACAGTAAGCAGGAATACAGGTACAGAGTCATACGTAACGTGCATGTACACTAATGCTCGAAGCCTCACAAATAAGGTGGAGGAATTAGAATTAATATTGTTGGAAGAAAATTATGATATAGTGGGGATATCAGAGACATGGCTGGATGAGAGCTATGACTGGGCTGTTAATTTACAGGGTTATAGCCTATTCAGGAATGACCGTACAAATAAGCGAGGGGGAGGTGTGTGTCTATATGTAAAATCATCCTTAAAACCCATCCTGCGTGACAACATATGTGAGGGTACTGAGAATGTGGAGTCCCTATGGGTGGAGATAAGGGGGGGGAGAATGAATAATAAAATACTGATAGGGGTGTGTTATAAGACGCCGAATATTATGGAAGAGGTAGAGAATCTCCTCATAAAGCAAATTGATAAAGCAGCGAGTCTCGGAGAAGTAATTATTATGGGGGACTTTAACTATCCTGATATAAATTGGGGAACAGAAACTTGCAGTTCCAGCAAAGGAAATAGATTTTTGATAACCATGAAAGATAATTACCTTTCACAAATGGTACAGGACCCCACAAGAGGGGGAGCACTACTAGACCTTGTACTAACCAATAGGCCAGACCGCATATCAAATATACAAGTTGGGGGTTACTTGGGGAATAGTGATCACAAAATAATAAGTTTTCATGTATTCTTTGGTAAGATGTCTAGTAGAGGGGCTACAAGGACACTAAACTTCAGGAAAGCAAATTTTAAACGGTTGAGAGATGATCTTAGTGCAATAAACTGGGATGATGTACTAAGTAATAAAAGTACACAAAGCAAATGGGAGACTTTTATGAGCATCCTGAATAGGGCTTGTGCAGAAAATATACCCTATGGGAACAAACATGCTAGAAATAGGAGGAAACCCCTATGGCTAAATAGAGCTGTAAGGGAAGCAATAAAAGAAAAACAGAAAGCCTTAAAAGAATTAAAGAGGGTAGGTAGTGATGAGGCATTATATAATTATAGAAAATTAAATAAAATATGTAAAAAGCAAATTAAGTTAGCTAAGTTTGAGACAGAGAGACTCATTGCGAGAGAAAGTAAAAATAATCCTAAAATATTCTTTA
Organism: Anomaloglossus baeobatrachus; assembly: GCF_048569485.1. Taxonomy (NCBI): domain Eukaryota; kingdom Metazoa; phylum Chordata; class Amphibia; order Anura; family Aromobatidae; genus Anomaloglossus; species Anomaloglossus baeobatrachus. The sequence continues at coordinate 29,075,215 of NC_134359.1, forward strand.
ACTACATAAACAGTAAAAAACTGAAAAGCGATAGTGTTGGCCCCCTTAAAAATAGTCTTGGTGAAATGGTGGAAGGGGATGAGGGTAAAGCCAACCTGCTGAATGACTTTTTTTCTACGGTTTTTATACAAGAAAATGCCATGGCAGATGACATGACCAGTGATACCATAAATTCACCCTTGAATATTGCCTGCTTAACCCAGCAGGAAGTACGCCGCCGCCTCGAAATCACTAAGGTTGACAAATCTCCGGGCCCGGATGGCATACACCCCAGAGTACTACAGGAATTGAGTTCTGTGATAGATAGACCATTATTTTTAATCTTCTCAGATTCCTTAATAACAGGGTCGGTACCGCAGGACTGGCGCATAGCAAATGTGGTGCCAATATTCAAAAAGGGGACAAAAACTGAGCCGGGAAATTATAGGCCGGTAAGTTTAACCTCTACGGTTGGTAAAATCCTTGAGGGTTTCTTGAGAGATGCTATACTGGAGTATCTCAAGAAAAATAACCTTATGACAGAGTATCAACATGGGTTTATGAGGGATCGATCCTGTCAAACTAATTTGATCAGCTTCTATGAAGAGGTAAGTTCAAGCCTGGACCAGGGAAATGCAGTGGATGTTGTGTATATGGACTTTTCAAAAGCTTTTGATACGGTACCACACAAAAGGTTGGTACATAAAATGAGAATAATGGGGATAGGGGAAAATATGTGTAACTGGGTTAAAAACTGGCTCAGTGATAGGAAACAAAGGGTGGTTATTAATGGTACGTACTCGGACTGGGTCTCAGTTCATAGTGGGGTACCACAGGGGTCAGTATTGGGCCCGCTTCTTTTCAACATATTTATAAATGACCTTGTTGGGGGCATGCGGAGTAGAATTTCAATATTTGCAGATGATACTAAACTCTGCAGGGTAATCAATACAGAGGAGGATAATTTTATATTACAGGGAGATTTATGTAAATTGGAGGATTGGGCTGAGAAGTGGCAATTGAAGTTTAATGTAGATAAATGTAAGGTCATGCACTTGGGTAGAGGAAATAACATTTATGATTATGTACTTAATTGTAGAACACTGGGTAAAACAGACACAGAAAAAGACTTGGGTGTATGGGTGGATGGTAAACTTCACTTTAGTGGACAGTGTCAGGCAGCTGCTGCCAGGGCTAATAAAATAATGGGATGTATTAAAAGAGGTATAAGTGTTCATGAAAAAAATATAGTTCTACCTCTGTACAAGTCACTAGTGCGACCGCACTTAGAATACTGTGTACAATTCTGGTCACCGATATATAAGAAGGACATAGCTGAACTGGAGAGGGTGCAGAGAAGAGCCACCAAGATTATTAGAGGAATGGGTGGGCTGCAATACCAAGACAGGTTATTAAACTTGGGGTTATTTAGTTTGGAAAAACGAAGGCTTAGGGGGATCTAATCACAATGTATAAATATATGAGGGGACAGTACAGAGACCTTTCCAAAGATCTTTTTACACCTAGGCCTGCGACTGGAACACGGGGGCATCCGCTACGTCTTGAGGAAAGAAGGTTTAATCATAATCACAGACGAGGATTCTTTACTGTGCGAGCAGTGAGACTATGGAACTCTCTGCTGCATGATGTTGTAATGAGTGATTCACTACTAACATTTAAGCAGAGCCTGGATGCCTTTCTTGAAAAATTTAATATTACCAGTTATGTATATTAGATTTTATGACAGGGTATTGATCCAGGGAACTAGTCTGATTGCCGGATGTGGAGTCAGGAAGGAAATTTTTTCCCCATTGGAACTTGTTTGCCACATTGGGGTTTTTTTTTTGCCTTCCTCTGGATCAACATGTTAGGCTACGGGTTGAACTAGATGGACTTAGAGTCTCCCTTCAACCTTAAAAACTATGATACTATGATACTATGATTAAATGATCTGTTGAAGGGATAGGCATCTGCAGTTTGCCAAATCATATCTAATGCTGAGATTGCACTGGCCGAATATTGGGAAATGAGTGTTCTCAGGCTGCCAATCACCCAATAAACCAGCAAAAACCTTGTTTGTCTGGTGAAGCGAATTTTAGCTTGATTAAATATAATCATTATCGGCAGCACATCGTCCTGTGTAATCAAGACTGGCTGCCAAGAACAATTAAATGGTCTTCCTATCTGGGTCGTCATAGATTGGTGATTATACAGGAGCTGGCAGCAGAGGATCTTGATGATTTGCCCAAGTGCATTCAGTGGCAGAACCTTCCTCAGACAACTGATAATATCCTCAGTGAGAGCAGCCGAGGCTGGAAGTGCCGGGATTTCTTTGTGTGGTGTTTATATTCAATACTGAATAAATCAAGTGGTTTTAAATATTTTCTTTTTATTTCTTCACCATTTGTAGGTCATTAAAGGGAACCTGTCACCAGATTTGGGGCCTATAAGCTGCGGCCACCACCAGTGGGCTCTTATATACAGCATTCTAACATGCTGTATATAAGAGCCCAGGCCGCTGTGTAGAATATAAAAATCACTTTATAATACTCACCTAAGGGGCGATGCGGTGAAGACTGGTCAGATGGGTGTCTGTTCTCCGGTAACTACGCCTCCTCTTTCGGCCATCTATGTTCTCCTTTCTTTGAAACCTGGGTGCATGACGCGTCCTATTTCATGCGCACATGCTGGCATTGAGGTCCTGCGCAAGCGCACTACAATACTTTGATCTGCCCTGCTCAGGGCAGATCAAAGTGTGCCAGCACAGAACCTCAATGCCGGCTAGTGTGGATGATGTAGGACGCGTCATGCACCCAGGCTTCAGAAGGAAGACAAACATGGCCGAAAGAGGAGGCTCCACACCCTGAGACCGGAGACACCCATCTGACCAGTCTGCACTGTACCAACCATTTAGGTGAGTATTATAAAGTGACTTTTACATTCTACACAGCGGCCTAGGCTTTTATATACAGCATGTTAGAATGCTGTATGTAAGAACCAAGAGGTTGTGGCCGCAGCTTATAGGCCCCAAATCTGGTGACAGGTTCCCTTTAACATGTCTATCCTTCCTGTGACTCTCCATAATTCCATAACTTTTCCTTCTTGGTGTTTCAATTTCAATGCGTATAAAAGCCAACTTTATGGAGAACAAAGGGCTCGCCAAGTGTCCCAATCCTTGGAGCAGATATGAAGCCTACAAACCACTTTCTTGGCAGTGCCAGTGAGCCCATCAACTAAAGTTGGCTGCCCTGTCCATCTCTGTCTGCTAAACGGATAAGGATGCACATGTGGCGCCCTGGACAAGCCAGGACGTCACAGGTACTGCAACAACACACCCTACACCCCGGTTAGGAACACCAAAGTCAAACACAAATCCTTGTTGCCTCCCTCCAGGGGCTGATGTCCACACCAGGTGGAGCGGAGCCAGGTGGTTGGCTCCACCCACCGAGGAGTTCACAGTCCTGGAGGCGGGAAAAGGAGGCAGTTGAGTTTTGGAGTTGAGTGAGGGAAGTAGTAGTAGAGGAACTGACTGGCCGTGTCCGGGTACGTGGCCCGGGCACCTGACAGCAAGGTTGACAGATGGTGGTGACCGTCTGCAGGAGAGGCCGATTGACGCACAACCGTGAGGACCGGGGACGGGCGGTGGCCCGCCGGTACCGAACCGGGGAGCGAAGAGAAGCCAGCACCATCAGGCAGGGCCTACGGACCTCGACCAGGCTAGGAGTCGCCGTAAAACTGGTCAAATCCGTCAGCGACGGGAACCTCCGGGGTTTCCCAGCAGTAAAGACCCGACTGAAGGCAACCGTCCAAACTGTGAGGGAGATAAAGCTACGGCCAGAGCTAGAGCTCCCAGGGCCAGAGCCAGCGGGCAAAGGAAGGGCTCCCTTAGCCCGCTCCCCAGCGGTATGTTTGCTATCAGTGGGAAGCCATTGGGGCCGAGAACAGAACACCAGTGCAGGGAGAGACAGTTACCGCCAACCTACCGGGAGTGACCGCCGCAGCCGTCTGTGGGACTCGTCCATGCAGCCGTTTGTTTTACCAGAGACTCCGTGTGCGGTACTGGCTGAGTAAGTACCACCGTGCTATCTGGCACTGCGCTGCCCCGCGACCCTGCACCCGGCCAGGCCCCGCAACCCACCTTCCGAACTCCACCACCGGGCCCCGGGACCACCAAAACCCCCTACCCACGGAGGGGAGAAAACATCTCAGCTGATCCCTGTTAACGTTCCCGGGATCCCCGTACAGAGCAGCGGTGGTGTCCCAACCTCACCACAAACCGTGGGTGGCGTCACGGACAATATCCCTACACCCAAACCACCCCTTTCACTCACGGGCGAGGAGCGCCGCTCGAGTCCCCGGGATCCGGCCCACCGCTCGAGCCACCGACCGAGCGAGCAGCAGCAGCAGCCGGACCCAAGCAGTGGATCCCGCCCGCGACACACACAGAATGAGACAAGTGGTTATATTGGACAAAGCATAAGTAGGCATGGGGAAAGTGTCTTCAAGTCCTACTCAGAGTGAAATATCAATCAGTCAAATAGAAAATCTCTGCACACTCTCACTTTTTCAAACTTTCAAAATAAAGATTTAATGGAGGACTTTAGACAGGCAGATAAAAGTACGACAATGGGATTTGTTTGACGTTTCGGCCTATATGGTTTTGCTCAAGGAGTCACTTGGAGTAGCTTTTTTCATGGAATTAAGTATTTCAACCAGGAGGAATTGCCAACTTTTATCCACAGCACAGATATCTTTGTCTCCTCACCCTAATACTTACCAATTCCTTCCGATTGATAAATATAATTCCAGGAAGATAGTGTGGTGCCCCTGAGGCTTCAGTCGCCACAGAGGTACCACACCTCAGCCAGACGTGTAGTATCCCATTCCTGGGTAAGGAGGAGGTTGCAAACTGGTGTACACACAAACACCGCTACACTCTCATTTAGCAACACTCCATAAGGCCATAGTTGGGGCCCAGTGCAACTAAGCTATGGTATAGCTATTTTTCGGTAGTAGCATCGTCCCCTAAGCTTGGAGGTGGAGTCTAGTTAGTGGGAGCACACTGTGGAAAGTTAGCCAGTCGGGAAGTAAGCGAGGAGGAGTGAAGACTTATGGTCTGGAGCTGCAGCAGCTTGGCACAGGCACAAGACAGAAGGGGTCCTAGAGCCCACGGGAAGTGTGCCATACACCCGTGGTCTTGTTCCACAAACTGCATACAGGAGTGGAGGGACTTGGCCATAGAAGGGGACCGGCCCCTCAACTAGTGTTGACCTACAAGGCTCAGCTAGCAAACCGGAGGCTGAGGTTACTACAAGTGCTGAAGTCACATCCACACACATCCAGTGAAAAAGTGACCCCATAGGGCCAAGGGATAGAGCTTCAAGCCACCCGACAGGGTCCGTGGACACCGGCTCGGGGCTCTGTGTGTGCAGGCGCAGGACAGGCAGGAGAGGTCAGTGCAGGAAGACAACCAGAAAGGAACACAGAAGGGTGCACCCGGTTGTGCCTCCGAACTATCCGGGATCAGCTAGAGCCCATCACAGCAGAGCTCAGCACTCCAAGGGCAGCAATTGACCGTGCAGACGTGTTAATCTGGAACCCTTACTGTGAGTAAAGACCTTGCGACTGCATCCCTGTGTTGTCCAGTTATTCCCTGTGCCTCCGGCCCTGACCCCGCCATTACAGACTACTACTGCCAACAGCCCTGGGGCCCAGCTCTACCTGTGGGGAGCTATTCCAACTCTGCTGCGTCACCACTGACCACAGGGTAACTGAACAGCAGCGTCAGCACCTCTCTTGCTCCATACCACAGGTGGTGTCACAAACTCCTCTCCCCTTGTAAATAACTTTCCCCATTTAAACAACACCGTCGGGGTCACGAAACCGGGCCTTGCCGCCGCAACATCCAGCCAGAACAGAGTCGGCCCAGTAACGAATAACCCTCAGGTGGGGCGTGTCAATAGCTAATGCAGAAAATAGAAAAAGTAGTTCAGCTCCCCCTTCCTAATGTCCAGACCAGGATCGGTGTGGTGCACGGAGCTGCCCTGGCCTCAGGCACAACACAGGCAAGCAAAATAGAGTATGATCTCCAGCACGTCAAAGAAGGTTAAAAACATTTATTGAGGTTCTATTAAAAAAGGTCCATCAATCATGAAAACAGTGAGATTAAGTGATTAAGAGAAATCCGACATGTTTCGGCTGGTAGAGCCTTATTCAAAGATTCCACTTAAATGTCTGTTGTGCACACAGATATACTGAGAAGTCTCACTTCTTGTCTATGTGTGCACACACCTATATGCACCTGTTCTCTTTACTTGGGTGTTTCATACATGCGTTTTTTCAGGTGCATGCTATACAGAGACTTTTCTACTAGTAATTACTGGAAAATGTTTACAGGTTCCTTCCCATTGCAAGTGAGACTTCTCAGTATATCTGTATGCACAATAAACATTTAAGTGCAATCCTTGAATAAGGCTCTACCAGCCGAAACATGTCGGATTTCTCTTAATGTGTCCCCCTTCACTGTTTTCATGATCGATGGATCTTTTTTAATAGAACCTCAATAAATATTTTTAACCTTCCTTGAAGTGCTGGAGATCATACTCTATTTTGCTTGTCTGGGTCAATAGCTACTCCAAGCAACTCTGTGAACAAGGCTACATAGGCCGAAACATCAAAAAAATCCCATTGTCGCTTATCTATCTGTCTAAAGTCCACCATTAAAGTGGGCTTTAAACGCTACGAGATCAGTACAGCGATCTCGTTGGGGTCACGGATTTTGTGACGCACATCCGGCCACTGTAGCGATCTTGTTGTGTGTGACTCCTAGGAGCGATTTTGGAACGTTGCAAAAACGTCCAAAAACGCTCCTTGTTGACATGGGGGTCCATTCTCAAATATCGCTGCTGTCGCGTGGGCGAAGTTGATCCTCGTCCCTGCGGCAGCACACATCGCTACGTGTGATGCCGCAGGAACGAGAAACCATTCCTTACCTGCCACACGCCAGCTATGCGGAAGGAAGGAGGTGGGCAGGATGTTCGTCCCGCTCATCTCCGCCCCTCCGCTTTGATTGGCCGGTGTTGCGGTGATGCCGAACGTCCCTCCCCCTTGAGGGAGGGATTATTCGGCAGTCACAGCGACGCCGCCGACCAGGTAAGTGCGTGTGACGCTGCCTTAGCGATAATGTTCGCTGCGGCAGCGATCACCAAATATCGGCATAACGATAGGGGCGGGTGGTATCACGCTCGCCATCGCTAGCGATGTCGCAGCGTGTAAAGCCCGCTTTAGTCTTTATTTTGCAAGTTTGAAAAAGTGAGCGTGTGCAGAGATTTTCTATAAGACTATCACAAGGGTTTACCCCAACCTGTTCATTAGCACCTCGACTACATTTGTTGTGTGCACGCTAATCCCAAGCCTATATATGAAATATAAGTCAAATATACCAAGTATTTGATTACTTTGACATGCCACGTCTCACCCACGTCGGGATTGGCGATTATTACCACATTTCTATAGATCTGATATTCGTAGAACACATTCTAACTTTTCCTGTTCCAGTTTTAGCTGCACTTTTTACTTTCCCGTACATATGATTATTTTATAATTGCTATAATTTATTTACAAATACAGCTGGCTTCTCTCGCTACAATTAAATAATTCTAGAATGCATGTTCGAGAGCTAATATTAGTATAATGCAGGCTCCACAACTTAAGGAATGGATCTGCAGCAAATGCTTTATAGTTAAAGATCATTTCCATCTACAAGAATAAAAATAATATTCATTCATATATTTATCAGTGCTCCTTTGGTTAAGTTGGTAAAAAATTCTATCAAGTTATATTTGTTTTCAGGAAATTGCATTTCAATCAATATGCACCTCATTGACAATCCAATAGAGATTGCTATCCAGCTTTCCCAGACCTCTGAAAGGGAAATATACCTGGATGGGGTAAATTTAATTCAATTCGGCCCTTTTAAAGAAAAAATATTTTTAGGGAATTTGTCACTTGATTCATGACTTCCAAACCACAGGCAGCATGAGTTAGAGCCGGGCAGCGTGATTGCAACAATGTATGTTTTTTTCTTAAACGTTTGTGTCACGCACGGAGTAGAAGATGTCCGTATATAATGCGTGACATACGCGATCAGACGAACGGACGTCTGACGGACTACAAAAAACACCACAAAAAAGGTGGAAACACCGGGGTCACGATACAAAGAATCTCCCTGCCTTAGGAAGAGGTGTGAGAGGGCACCTCCTGCACTCGCCTCAAGCTGACTCCTGAGCTTCCTAGCCTCCTTATACAGGTGCTTTCAACCGGTCAGCGAGCAAGATACCTGGGTCCCTCAGCCACTCCTAAACTCACCCTGTCTAGTGAGTAAGCCGACGAGTACACTAGACTAGCCACTCAACTAATAAACACGAAGGGAAAGGAAAGACAGATGGGGGGAATAAACAGAAGGATACAAAACACAAAAGTTCACTGTAGTAGATGGACTCAATAGTATCAGGTGGATGGGCACAAGAAAAAACCTCAGCAGTTCCTTCCACCAAGCTGGCCAGAGTAGAAATGATTCTAACAGCAGCAAGGACTGCTGGGAAAGCTCCAGTATTTAACTTAAATGGGCATGGACCCAAAGCAACAACAGCTGACCTGCCCTGCTCAGAGCTGCTGGCAACAAAACCTGAAATTAACTCATTAGACATCAAAGAAAAGGAAACTTTCTTTAAATGAGGGGTCAAGATGGAGATGTGAGGCTCCAGTCCCAAGACTGTCACTAGTCTCAAAACAGCAGGGAGATGACCATGAGAGCCGGGGACCATAGGGAGAAACCTGATTAGTCCAGCACAGACTTCTCCCTGTGACTGACAAGTCTCTTATCATTTTCATACATGGCAGACACATTTTAATCAACTGGAGAGGAGAAAAGCAAGCCAAGCACCTTGCTGGACTAGTCACCTCTACTCCTATAGTCCTCCAAGCTATGGTTAGGTCCAGAAATATTTGGACAGTGACACAATTTTCGTGAGTTGGGCTCTGCATGCCACCACATTGGATTTGAAATGAAACCTCTACAACAGAATTCAAGTGCAGATTGTAACGTTTAATTTGAAGGTTTGAACAAAAATATCTGATAGAAATTGTAGGAATTGTACACATTTCTTTACAAACACTCCACATTTTAGGAGGTCAAAAGTTATTGGACAAATAAACCAAACCCAAACAAAATATTTTTATTTTCAATATTTTGTTGCGAATCCTTTGGAGGCAATCACTGCCTTAAGTCTGGAACCCATGGACATCCCCAAACGCTTAATGCTTTGCCAGGCCTTTACAGCCGCAGCCTTCAGGTCTTGCTTGTTTGTGGGTCTTTCCGTCTTAAGTCTGGATTTGAGCAAGTGAAATGCATGCTCAATTGGGTTAAGATCTGGTGATTGACTTGGCCATTGCAGAATGTTCCACTTTTTTGCACTCATGAACTCCTGGGTAGCTTTGGCTGTATGCTTGGGGTCATTGTCCATCTGTACTATGAAGCGCCGTCCAATCAACTTTGCGGCATTTGGCTGAATCTGGGCTGAAACTATATCCCGGTACACTTCAGAATTCATCCGGCTACTCTTGTCTGCTGTTATGTCATCAATAAACACAAGTGACCCAGTGCCATTGAAAGCCATGCATGCCCATGCCATCACGTTGCCTCCACCATGTTTTACAGAGGATGTGGTGTGCCTTGGATCATGTGCCGTTCCCTTTCTTCTCCAAACTTTTTTCTTCCCATCATTCTGGTACAGGTTGATCTTTGTCTCATCTGTCCATACAATACTTTTCCAGAACTGAACTGGCTTCATGAGGTGTTTTTCAGCAAATTTAACTCTGGCCTGTCTATTTTTGGAATTGATGAATGGTTTGCATCTAGATGTGAACCCTTTGTATTTACTTTCATGGAGTCTTCTCTTTACTGTTGACTTAGAGACAGATACACCTACTTCACTGAGAGTGTTCTGGACTTCAGTTGATGTTGTGAACGGGTTTTTCTTCACCAAAGAAAGTATGCGGCGATCATCCACCACTGTTGTCATCCGTGGACGCCCAGGCCTTTTTGAGTTCCCAAGCTCACCAGTCAATTCCTTTTTTCTCAGAATGTACCCGACTGTTGATTTTGCTACTCCAAGCATGTCTGCTATCTCTCTGATGGATTTTTTCTTTTTTTTCAGCCTCAGGATGTTCTGCTTCACCTCAATTGAGAGTTCCTTAGACCTCATGTTGTCTGGTCACAGCAACAGCTTCCAAATGCAAAACCACACACCTGTAATCAACCCCAGACCTTTTAACTACTTCATTGATTACAGGTTAACGAGGGAGACGCCTTCAGAGTTAATTGCAGCCCTTAGAGTCCCTTGTCCAATTACTATTGGTCCCTTGAAAAAGAGGAGGCTATGCATTACAGAGCTATGATTCCTAAACCCTTTCTCCGATTTGGATGTGAAAACTCTCATATTGCAGCTGGGAGTGTGCACTTTCAGCCCATATTATATATATAATTGTATTTCTGAACATGTTTTTGTAAACAGCTAAAATAACAAAACTTGTGTCACTGTCCAAATATTTCTGGCCCTGACTGTATGTTTTCCCTGAATGTTTCTTAATATTACAAGTTTTGATGGATGGGGGGATTCAACTCCCAGACCCACAGTCCCCCTAGTTTCTGATAGACTTTTGTTTGGTTTTGTTTGAAGAGTCAATCAAGTGATGACCAGATCCTCCAAGGATAGCTAAGCAAAGTTTATCATAAAGTAAGACACACTGGGATTAGCTCATGCATTCATGGCACTGATTGGTGGGGTTCTCAGCACCCGGACCCCCATCGACCACGAAGCTCTCTTGTGATCACCCTTAAACTCCAATGCGGAGATTCACTGAAAGAAAATTTCCAGGGTGCATATGCAGAGTAGTCGCTGACTGGTGGAGCTAGCTAATAGAAATTACAAGCTAAACGGGGACCTAGCCAGAAAATCACAAATACCGTAAGGGCACAATCAGAACCAAAAGTGCAGTCGTGGATAGCCAGGTCAGAAGCCAGGAAATCAGGCTGGGGCAACAGTGTAATAATACCAAACAGTCCAAATTGGTCAATGTAGAATGGGCATCTAGGGTTTAATCCATAAAAATGGTCAGGAAAGGCATGGGTCACGCAGAATACTGGAAAAATAGTCCAAATTATCAAGACACACAGGATATTAATAATACAATAGCTGAATCAGAGAGAAGCATACAAGAGGTTTAATATGAGTGTTGGGACCACCGTTGGGTCAATTAAACCATCCTTTAATTAATTTAGTGGTCAGCTTCCCTAGTGGTCTGACACATAATTGTAAGCAGAGGTACTTGAATTGTTGCGCACATTGCGCATGCGCCACATCGCCAAGAAAACCAAAGAAATTATGCCTGATGGAGAATGCAGGAATGCAGTTAGAATATATACTTTACTATTTTACTATACTCAATGTGTACCTCTACCTTAAAGGGGTGGTTCACTACTCTGCAGTATGACCACATTGCTGTATAACTGATAGAGAAGGTTTTTTTCTAAATAACCTTGTTCAGCCAATTCTGCCTGTGAGTGGCGCTATTGCGGTCCTCTCATCCCCATGAAGTGGCCTCGGGGCTCCGTGACCTCTGGGATCCGGTGATGTCAGGTCAACTTCCAGTTGACCTGGCATCACGACGGCCGGCCCCAGCCTTCCTGAGTGACTGGGCTTTGGGCGGCGTTTCACCGCTCATCGCAGCCCAGCATCACAGAGCAGCATGTCACGTGCTTTCTCCTTCACTGCAGAGTGCCGTAAGCTGGCCTGTAATGAGCGGCGAAATGCCGCCCTCAACCGAGTCAACTCTACTTTTGAGCGGTGCTATCATGGTCCGCTCATCCCCATGAAGTGACCCCAGGGCTGCGTGACCTCTGGGATCTGGTAATGTCACGTCAACTTCCAGTTGACCTGACATCATCGCGGCTGGCCCCAGTCTTCCTCAGTGACTGGGCTGTGCGCGGTGTTTCCCCGCTCATCACAGCCCAGCATCACAGAGCAGCATGTCTTGCGTTCTCTCCTTCACTGCAGAGTGCCGTAAGCAGGAGCAATGCTGGGCTGTAATGAGCGCCGAAATGCCGCCCTCAACCGAGTCAACTCTACTTCTGAGCGGTGCTATGATGGTCCGCTCATCCCCATGAAGTGACCCCAGGGCTGCGTGACCTCTGGAATCTGGTGATGTCACGTCAGCTTCCAGTTGACCTGACATCATCGCGGCCGGCCCCAGTCTTCCTGAGTGACTGGGATGTGTTTCACTGCTCATCACAGCCCAGCATCACAGAGCAGCATGTCATGCACTCTTCCCTTCACTGTAGAATGCCGTAAGCAGGAGCAATGCTGGGCTGTAATGAGCGGCGAAATGCCACCCAAAACCAAGTCACTCAGAAAGACTGGGGCCGGCTGTGGTGATGTCAGGTCACCTGGAAGTTGATGTGACATCACCGGATCTCAGAGGTCACGGAGCCCCGGGGGTCACTTCATGGGGATGAGCGGACCGCAATAGCACCGCCTGCAGGGAGAATTGGTTGATCAAGGTATTTAGAAAAAGCCTGCCCTATCAGTTTTACAGAGATGTGGCCACTATTGCACAGTAGTGAATCCCCTCTTTAAGTTTGCTGATGTCTTTTTTTTCAAGACTTGTGAAACTCTTCTCATTAACTTTTAAGTTCTCTTCAATGTGCGCCCCCTTCCTTAAGTTTTCTAATAAAAGCAATCAAGTATGTGACTTACCGAAAGATTTACAATCCAGTTAACTTTTAAACGCAGGGACAATATTTACAAAAAGAAAACTCCTGTGTTTAGAATAGATTTTATGTAAAAGATAAGTAATGTGTAAATATATTTTCCCCGGTAAAAAAAAAAAAATGGCGCTGTTTTTGTAAGTCTGCTATTGACTATCTGTCTGGCACTTGATGTATGTTGTACAAACCTCATGTAGACTTATGGTCCGAGCTTAACGCACTACTTCTTCTCCGCAGCCAATTCACAAAAGCTACAGATGCCCCGAGATATTAAAATTGACTGTTCCTCTGAACTCCGTTGTGGGAGTTTTCATTGGTTTCATAATTGATAACAGCTGAATGAATGAGTGATGGTTAAGGAATACGGGCACAACGCTCAGGCCCGGCTCCGCGCTCCTGTGAACCAGCCGCTATGGATGGGAACTTTTGTAAAGTTAATGAATTACATTTCCTCTCAACCTATGAGCACATTTTAATGATTAGCGATTGTTTTTGGAAGCTGGAAAACTTTTGATTTCTTGGGATGGTTCTCAACGATACAGTTTTATTCCACTTGTTAGGATTAATTTAGGGGGGGGGGAATCCTCTGCAGCGTTGACCTTTATGTATTACTCAGCTATTCTCTTTAAAGAAGAACTAACTGGCAAAGTTTTACCATCTGTAGGAAAATAAACTAAATATAGGAAAGATGAAATATATGATCTGTAGGAAAATAAACTAAATATAGGAAAGATGAAATACATGATGTGAATATTGTCTTGCGTCTTTTGTGTATAATGTTATGTGAACTGTGATGATAATGTGCGGATTGTAATGTACTGTGATATATTGTAATTAGTGGTGAGCGAACGCTAAAATGAGTTCTCGTTACTCAAATTGAGCAGGTTGGATGCTCGGACGGACTTAATTCGAGAAACGAATGTAATGGAAGTCAAAGAGAAACTCAATCATTTTTCCAGAAGACCCTCCCAGGAGGGCTAGAGGGGCAGAAAAGCCATTGAAATGGATGAAAACTGCATGGGGAAGACCCTTAGACTGACAGGTCGCTGCTGGGAACTAAACAAATAATCCTAAAAAAAGGACATGGTGTCCCTGCAGTTTTTGATAACCAACCAAGGTAAAGCAGATAGCTACAGGCTGGTATCATCAGGCTGCGAAGGTCCATGAACATTTGGACCTTCCCAGCCAAAAAAATTCCAGCCCGCACTCGCCCTGGAATTGGCGCATTCATTAGATCCCTTTAACAATACTCACCTATTGGGCGGTCCATTCTGATGGGCGTTGCTGCTCTGGTCCTGCGCCTCCTCTCTGCAACAATCGCTGTCCTCCTTCTTCCCAGATGAATATCGATGACGTGTCCTATGTCATCCACAAAAAACGGCATTGCAGTCCTGTAGAGGCGCACTTTGATCTGCCTTTAAAGTACTGTAATGCACAGGCGCTACGAAAGATTAAAGACCGCCCGCCCGCCCATGCGCACTACAATACATTGATCTGCCCTCAGCAGGGCAGATCAAAGTGTGCCTGCACAGGACACGTCATCCATACTCTGCTGGGTAGGAGCTGGACCTCGATCGCTGCAGAGATGAGGTGCCAGACCGGAGAGCAGCGACACCCATCGGACCAGATCGCTCCCCTTTGGTGAGTATTATAAAACTTTTTTTACGTTCTACAGCGTGGCCTGGTCTTTTACATACAGTATACCGGAATGCATTATATAAGGGCTCACTGGTGGTGTCCACACTTATAGTGCACGGGCAGCACGGTGGCTCAGTGGTTAGCACTGCAGTCTTGCAGCGCTGGGGTCCTGGGTTCGAATCCCACCAAGGACACCATCTGCAAGGAGTTTGTATGTTCTCCCCATGTTTGTGGAGGTTTCCTCCTGGTACTCCGGTTTCCTCCCACACTCCAAAAACATACAGATAGGGACTCTAGATTGTGAGCCCCAATGGGGACAGTGTTCCTGATGTATGTAAAGTGCTGCGGAATATGTTAGCGCTATATAAAAATAAAGATTTATTTTTTTATTTTTATAGTTACCAAATCTGGTGACAGGTTCCCTTTAATGAGGAAACTTTTGCGTTTCAAAATGATTCTTTAGCGTTCCAGCATGTTTTGGGACCGAACCTTTCTCAAGGTAAGGCCGGTGTCACATTTGCGAGCGCCAAGCATGTATTTCACTGGAGTCTTGCGTTGCATCACCCAGCACGGACTCTCACTCTACTCACAGGGAGCGGGTCAGTTGCATGCATCTCTATGCAACCGACCCGCTCCTGTGAGGAGAGTGTGAGTCCGTGCCGGGTGATGCAACGCAAGACTAGCGCGAGATACACGCAAGGCGCTCGCAAGTGTGACACCGGCCTAAAAGAATAACTATCCAGAGGAAAGACCTTTTTTGCACGGAATGGGTGTAGTAGATTACTGCCTTAAAATGTTCTGCACTGCACTTTTCTAGATAAAAAAGCAAACTCACTTGATTCCCATAATTCCAGGATAAAAGGAAGCCACGAGAAATGAGCAATTTGAGGCGCAGTCAAAGAAATCATCAATACTCAACCCGCTGCTGTCACTTTCCGGATCTTACCTTGTGTTAGCGACTCCGCAGCACCAGACATAATCCGGGAAAACATCACAGTCATTAACCTGCTTGCATTAAATAAAGGCTTCCAATGATTTGACATATTTATAGAAGCTAACACAATTAACATTACAGTCACCTTTCCATAATTTGTCACAATATGCCGCATACGAGCGGGGTGAAACACGCTCATTTTGAAATTGGTGAGATCTCACCTGATGTACCGATATATTCCAAGGCAGGCAACATGTCGACCGGAGGAGGCGAGCAAAAATAATTTCATGCTAAACTGTAATTCATTATTTAAATGTGATTAGACAATTAGCAGGTGGAGACACAGAAGCATCATACATCCTTCATACAGGGTGATATGTCATTAAAAATAGCAACAAACAGGAATCGCCGACTTCTCACCTACAGCAGCTTTATTGAAAAACATTCATTTACGGAACACGGAAAAGAAAGAGGCAAAAAAAAAAGCCACTGATGTGCCTGAGATTTATATTAGATTTAATTAGCATGTATTTCCACATCTTGACATGCAAGCAAGAGGTGTTTATGAATAATTACTATGTTAAGATAAGAAATTAGTGCATGGAGATTGTGACACGCAGGTAGAGAGCAGCTCAACAGCTCGGCTCCGAGGGAAAATACACATTTACTTGTTATTTTCTCCCGGAGATGTCTTTTTATTCCTAGAGGAGGGCAAATTGACTTTCCCAGGAATTCTGTGGTCTGGATGATTGTAAAACAGGAATTTAAATGTCGTAGAAGCTGTAATGTCATGTAATAACTCATCTAATGCAAAAGTATACAAACCCGTTTAAAGAGATAATATAATATAGATGTATAATATAATCCCGAAATACAATATTTTGTTTAGTCAAATATTATTTTGGAAAATTTCTCACACAATGCTTTCCTTTCCACTTGGCTCAATATCTTCTCCGATGAGTAGAGTTAGCTTTTCAGGTTCTCAAAAAAGTAAATCATAATTTTTCAATACTTTGTAGAGAAATGTTTATGCTGTAGGTGTCTACATGTGACCACCCAGTGGTTGTGATGTGAATTGCAGCCTGCAGAGAGCTTTGCTTGCACGTTGCGATAATGTGTTGAATTTGTATCATGAGGAATTAGACTCCTTAAGGCCCCCTTTATACGTACGGGATTAACCAGTACCGGTGTCATCAGTGTTTTTCATCCACGTGTCATCTACGTTTCAGGTGTGTCATCTGTGTTTTTCTGGTATGGCTAAAAATAGATATTACAATGCTTCTCCTATAAGCCATGTTAAACAGGGACAGCTCACGGACGGCACGCTGACTGCTCACGGACGACGCGCTGACGGCTCACGGACGGCGCGCTGACGGCTCACGGACGGCACGCTGACTGTGTGACGCCCTGGCCTATCGGGTCGTCACAGGCTATTGTGAAATCTGCCCTTCTGTACAATAGCCACCTCCTCCTTGGTTTCGGGTCCCTAACCAATGGTGTTGCCAAAACCAGCTAATCAAAATTCTAGGAACACTCTGCACCACACCCACCAGACACACCAGTGGACGGCCTGAGTGGAATAGGGTCGCCCACTTGTGGAGTTGGTTAAGGGGAGGTCAGGAATGTCAGGAGTAGGCCAGAGTAGTGTTGGAGGTGAAGGAGAGAGGAGGTCAGGAGCTGGGTTCCTTGGAAGTACTAGGTAGCCGATGTTGGTCTGGGCCTGGTAGGAGCTGGAACCCCGGTCGCAGGGGATCATAACAAGGGGCACGGCATTGTCGTGGAGGACAGCCGGCGGCCTTGTACCATCACTGGGTTGGGGCCAGGGAACGACTGGGTACGTGGACCCTAGGTCAGAGAGTAGCTTTAGGTAGCCTGACAATTTACCCAACGAGAACGGAGCCTTCAAGATCCGCTCTCCACCCACTCCAAAATCAGGGTACTAGTGCAACGAGGGGGATAGGACTTTCCACAAATATGGTCCAGGAAATCCCAAGCGTGAACCCTGAGAGCAAGCTCCCTCAGTTAGCCACACTGGGGTGCGGGACCCATTTAGTTTCAAGCTATAGGGACCAACTAGAAGAGAACAAGGTGCTAAGGAAAAGGTCACAGATCAACAGGTAAAACCAGCAGAAACGGGACCCAAACGTGCTCCCCCTCAAAGGCAGCGGTGTCCAGAACTTTGGTTTACTAAGTTGTCGGTGTTAGTATCATGGACTGAGTGAGTACGCAAGTGACCCTTACCTCCCCAACAGCACGTTCCTCCTACATCACCAAGTCCCGGGGCATCTCCCCTACCCGTGGAAGGGCTAAACACCTGGCTGCCCACTCCATCGCCACCGGGTACTCCCAGCTGCAGCGGTGGTACTCCACCTTACCCCACACCACGGGTGGCGTCATGAACTATTCAATACACCATCACCTGTAAATACCCCCCCCTTCATTCGAGTGGCCACATGATACCTCCCCCGGATCCGGACGTCCTCTGGAGCCACCGCGGATCCAGATCAGAGCAGCCCTGGCTGCTGACATGGGGGCGGCACAACTGCTCACGGGGGGCACGCTGACGGCTCACGGACGGCACGCTGACGGCTCACGGACGGCACACTGACGGCTCATGGACTGCACGCTGACAGCTCACGGATGGCACACTCACGGCACACAGCACGCAGACTGCACACTAATGTCATCCGTGTTCTGTACATGTTTAACTGGACCTATAGACTAATGTTGGTTCTTGACATCCATGCCGCTGGAAAAAAATTTCTCCATGTGGTCCACGCAAACACACAGGCCATGTGAAAACACGAATATGTAACATTACCATAGGTTATAATAGGTACGTGTTTTTCATGTATCCATGAACAAACTGATGTCGTATATACCAGAAACACAGACGTACAGGAGGCCCAAAGATGTTATCCACTACTGGCCAATGACAGTGTCAAGGGAGAAATTTAGGTGAAGATAGCTAATGGTATCTTCATTCAGGGTATTCAAGTGGATGGATCGAATTAGCTATATATCTGCACAGATATTAATGAATCAGACAATGATCACACAAGACCTTTTCTCTGTATGAGCCAATGTCATAGACTGGACTCGTGTATTGAAAAGGACTCAATTATACAGAATGCAACATTGACATTGAAACTAGAACAGGGAGTAGGGAGTATTCAACTCCCCAGTTTTTCCCAGTATGTTATAAAATACCTCTCTGCTCATTATTCCTTCTTTCTGTGTGTGAAACCACTGATAAAACGTTTACTAATCATCATGAAGACTTTCACTGTTTAACATTCTGGTTTCATTATCTTTGGTTAACCCTTTCCTGAAGATACAACCTAGAATCATATTATGGCATCTGTGCGATTGCCATATAGACACACAGATAATTATGCAACTACATCTACATTTTGATTATTTACATACACAGATATTCTTATTACGTTTGAACAAATAATTTATAACTTAGGCCACCTTCACAACAGCTTAATCAATTAATCTAAACACAATTGATACTCATCTCCCATAGTGCTGCCATTCTCGTGATGTTTGCATCACTGTTCCTGATGAGTGACGTGACTTGTTGTTCCAATGAGCGGCCGCTCGTCAACTGCATCTCCATAATCTTCTGTTAGGGCAGACGTCTTCTCTTAGGAAATAGTAACGGCTGCCTCTCATAGGAACAGTAAAAAGTCACGTCACTCTCTGGAAACTGTGCCGCCAACTAATCCACAATGACACCGCTGCAGGAGATGCGTTAGTATACACTGTTTATTTTATGTGAATTGATTAGGCTGGGGTTTTCCATCAGTGGACCGCCCCTTTTATGGAATTTGCAGTAAACTCGGACACCTCTATAAATGAAAATAATGTTATATAACACATATAGGTTAATATAGTGAGCTAATATAATATATAACCATATTAAAGAATATTTTCCCATAATCCCTACATACAAGATGTGGGATAAAAACCTCATCTCTGTGACCACCACTAAAAGAGGGGTCTTTTAGTTTTCTGTTCTCCAACAATTGGGGTGAAGAAAAGGTTGACTAGAGCGTCAGTCAGTGCTGGTCCATCCAAAATCTATAGAACTGATGGAAACCTCTTAGTAGAGCTCTCAACTGCCAATAGACATTCAGTAGAGTAGTAGGACACATTCTTGACCACTGTTCCATTAAAATTCCTTCTCACTGTGGTCATAAAGTGAGTATGGATGATGTCACGGGTGACAAACAGTCCTGTGGTCTCCGGCAATAGAAGGTCACAGTGTTTGGCTGCACAAACTGCACCTTCACTTTCTATTATTCCTGCTGTCCATATTCAGTGTACTAGGTATCTCCTCTGCTGGGTTTTCATCTTCTTCCCTTTAGCTGCTAATCATCTGTATTTCTCCTGGGGTTTAAATACTCTTTCCATCCCTGGACTGGTGCTTGTGATATTCAGTTCATTCAAGCTCTGGTTGCAAGCAGGTGGCTTGCACTCATCTGTGGTATTGTTGCTGAAACTTTGCTGAACTTCTACCTGAGTCATCTGTAGATAAGAAGTTCATGCATTTTCCCTCTGTGTGTGCTCCTTGTCTCTTCTATAGTGTTTAGTGGGGTTGACTAAGAGCTCATCCCATCCATTCCCTATTTAGGGCAAAGCACCAGGGATACCTAGGGTCAGGTATCAGGCTCGGCGCATAGCTGTGGAACCTATCTAGGATGGTGAGGGACCCCAGGGACCAGCACTAGGGATACATAGGGTCAGGTATCCAGCTTGGCACATAGGTTGCGCACCTATCTAGGGTGGTGAGGGACCAGCAGTAGGGTTGATCAGGGATCACCATGTCCTCCTTCCCTAGTTGCAGGGTTCCCCATCCCTTTCACCATTCACTTGGTGCTCCCCCATACCTTGCGTGACAGATGGGGGTTCAGGACCTCCGGTTTAGTCATATATGGGGGTTTCAAAGTTATCATGGTTATTCAGTTATCCATAGGGTAGGTGATAACTTACTGATCAATGGGGCTATGACCGCTGGGATCGACACTAGTTAACAGAATGGGGAACTTTTCTCCCGTTACAAAATGTGATCTAAAGAAACATAATATAACCTAAAATACCAACACAATGCTGTACATAACAATTCACCCTATAATATTTCACTTTTACGACTATTATCCTTTATTTATGTGACTCAGACACCGTAAGCAATACTGTACTGAACATGTTTATTCACTCACATCTGTCCCTGCCCCAGTGGAGCTTGCAATCTAATTTTCCTACCACAGGCACAAAATATAAGTACGCACGAGGGACAGTTTAATCGGAGGCCAATTAACCTACCAGTATGTTTCTAGAGTGTGGGAGGGAATCGGAGCACCTGGAGGTAACGGATATAGACATGCAGAGAATATACATATTCCACGTGGACCGTGTCCTGATTGGATTCAAATCCAGAACGTCAGCTCCGAGGCCGCAGCGGTAACCAGGACGGCGCCATGTTTTTCCACGATAGCAAAATTACACATGGCAGGCCTCCAAATATGTTTTGAGGTCAGAAAATTATAATTGTATTGATGGGGTAATCATATTTTTAAAAGTTTAGAAACTTTTTGATTAATAAAAGATACAAATTGCAGCTATTTTAATAAAATTAAATTTACTACATTTATTTTCAATTATTATTTATTTATTTTTTTTTTTTTATTTATAATTTTTTAACAAAGCTGTTATACAAGGATTTCATGACTGGAATTGGACTAATTCTCCAGTAACACACTGATTAAAGGGATGTTAAGGTGTCACGTGTGACAGTCATGTGGTTTCTGGCCTAGAAGGTCACAGCGTTAGGCTGTACAGAATGCTCCCTGACTTTCCATTGTTCCTGCTGTCAGTATTCATTGGTATTGGTAGCTTTCTTCCTGGATTCATCTCTCTTTGCCTTTTGGACCCAGCAGGAGCTAGACTTTCACACAGCTGTTGATAATCAGTATTCTCTTGGTGTTTAAATGAACTGAAAATATCACCAGCACCAGTCCAAAGGATGGAAGGGGTCTTCCTTCCTTTGGACTGGTGCTGGTGATATTTTCAGTTCCTTCAAGCCGAGGTTGCAAACAGGTGGCTTGTACTCCTCTGTGGTATCATTGCTGAAAGCCCTGGTGAACTTCTACCTGAGTTAAATAATAAGTAGTTCATACTTTCCCCCCAGTGTGTCACTCTTCTGTCTTCTATAGTTTAGTGGGGTCCAGCACTAGGGATATCTAGGGTCAGGTATCCAGCTCAGCGCATAGGTGCGGAACCTATCTAGGGTGGTGAGGGACCCCAGGGACCAGCAGTTGGTCTGATCAGGGGTCACCATCTTTCCTCTTCCTAGACACAGGGTTTCCCTTCCCTTTTCCCATGCACTTGATATTTCCCAATACCTACACACATGGTCAAAATTGTTGGTACCCCACGTTTAATTAAATAATAACCCACAATTGTCACATAAATAACTTGAATCTGACAAAAGCAATAATAAAAAAAAATCTATGAAAATGAACAAATGAAAGTCAGACATTGCTGTTTTTCTGCTTCCACAGAATTTTAAAAAAATAAATAAACTCATAAAATTGGCCTGGACAGAAATGATGGTCCCATCCCGTCCCTTCCTTCCCTTCCCTTCCTTCCTTCCCTTCCTTCCCTTCCTTCCCTTCCTTCCCTTCCCTTCCTTCCCTTCCTTCCTTCCCTTCCTTCCCTTCCTTCCCTCCCCTTCCTTCCTTCCCTTCCTTCCCTTCCTTCCCTCCCCTTCCTTCCCTCCCCTTCCTTCCCTCCCCTTCCTTCCCTTCCCTCCCCTTCCTTCCTTCCCTCCCCTTCCCTTCCTTCCCTTCCTTCCTTACTTCCTTCCTTACTTCCTTCCTTCCCTTCCTTCCCTCCCCTTCCTTCCTTCCCTTCCTTCCCTCCCCTTCCTTCCCTTTCTTCCCTTCCTTCCCTTCCTTCCCTCCCCTTCCTTCCTTCCTTCCTTCCCTTCCTTCCCTTCCTTCCCTTCCTTCCCTCCCCTTCCTTCCTTCCTTCCTTCCTTCCCTTCCTTCCCTTCCTTCCCTCCCCTTCCTTCCTTCCCTTCCTTCCCTCCCCTTCCTTCCTTCCCTTCCTTCCCTCCCCTTCCTTCCCTCCCCTTCCTTCCTTCCCTTCCTTCCTTACTTCCTTCCTTAACTTAATATTTGGTTGCACAACCTTTTGAGGCAATCGCTGCAATCAGACGATTCCTGTAACTGTCAATGAGGCTTCTGCTCCTCTCGACAGGTATTTTGCCAACTCCTCAAGAGTAAACTGTTCCAGTTGTCGCGTGTTTGAAGGTCGCCTTTTCCAGACGGCATTTTTCGGCTCTTTCCAAAGATGCTGACTTTGGCTACGAATACTGAACCTGTGCTATCTGCCCTGATCTCGATCTGTCTGACTGCGTCTCTGCCTGTTGCCTCTGCACCTCATACACCTTCCTTGACCCGTCGGACAGCTGCTGCAGGCCCGGGAACTGCCCTGGTAGTGGCACCTGGCGACAACCTGTGGTCCAGCCTATCCTCACCATCAGAGGCTCTAGTGAAAATGTGCCGCCCCTGCAGCAGTCGAACTGCTCGGATCTGGGATCGTTGTGACTCGAGGGTCCCCGGAACTCCCAGGGAGCCACACACTCCTCCAGCTCCTCACTTCTCGAGGGCTACTCTGGACTCACTCCGTCCCTCCCACCAGTCTGCCTGACTCCTATTCCAGCTAGGCAGGGCACTGGTGTGCCTGACAAGGCGTGGTGCGAGGTGTGGTTGGGATTTGGACGCTGATGGAGGCAGTACCATAGGTTGGGAACCCAGAACCATGGAAGGTTGAGCCCTGCACTAAAGGGCAGCAAATGTAGTACCCTGTGACGCCCTGACTAGTCCAGGGGCATCACAAAAACCTGTTAGTTGCTTAGTTCTTCCCCACCAGGGTACACTGTTTCTGTTTTAAGTCTCTAGTGGTGTTTTTTGTCTGTATTCTTTTCTATATTAAGATATTTCATACAGGTGCTTTTTTTGATGTTTTGGTTATCCTTTTGAATCACGTATGAAAAAAAATGCTAGAGAAAATAACATGTTGAGTTTGGTTAAAATGACACTCGTCTTGAAAACATATACTAAAAAAAAAAAAGAAAAAAAGCTTTGTTTTGAATAAAATCATAGCAAAAAAATGGTACAAAACATAAATCTGGACTTAATCCAGTTATTTCAACCGAGGAGCACTTTTTATTTTTCACGTTCCTTCCTGCTTACAGTTCACTCACGTGACCGTATTTTAAGTCCAAGTTCTGTCCATGAAAAACATGGAGACCGCTCTGACCAATGTTATTCAATGGGGCAGTGCAGAGGAGCAATATTTTTCACTGACCAAATCTACATGTAAAAAGAATTGCCGCATGCCCTAGTTTCTTCTGTAGACCCATTCATGTCTATGGGGTGCAAGAAAAAAAAATTAGATGCCATGCACAGACAAAATTCAGCATTTGTGTTTTGCATTGCAATTCTATAACATAGAACTGTAAATAGTCCTGTAAATTATCAATAGCTGCTGTACAAAACAGACTGCATATGGATGACCAATGAGAAAAAAAAAGTGTTTTATAGATGGCGGATTTTCAAAGCAGATTTCACCATCTGCAAAACAAAAGAATTTACAGCTAAATCCTCAGAAAAAAATAACCCATGTGAACAGGGGCGGACTGGGGTGTCTGGGGCCCACCAGGAGAATTGACTCTAGGGGCCCACCCTACAGCTAAATATAAACACCCATTAGCGTTAGCCCCATTATTGTGTTGCTTTGACTGTATACACAGGCGGCTCCTGCACATCTATATTGTGCACCATAACTGGGATGTACAATTATAGTCGTTTGCAGTAATGGGGTCTTTGGTGAAAACAAGTTATCACTGATCCACAGGGTAGGTTGGTGATAACTTATTGATCGGTGGAACCAGACCAGTGGAAACCGCACCGATCGGAAGAGTGGGGAACTTTTTGCAGCAGCAGGTGGGATGTGTGACCGCAGATCCATTCATCCTCTGTGGGGTGGGGTGTGTGACAGCAGCTCCATTCATCCTCTGTGGGGTAGGGTGTGTGACCGCAGCTCCATTCATCCTCTGTGGGGTGGGATGTGTGACCACAGCTCCAGTCATCCTCTGTGGGGTGGGGTGTGTGACAGCAGCTCCATTCATCCTCTGTGGGGTAGGGTGTGTGACCGCAGCTCCATTCATCCTCTGTGGGATGGGATGTGTGACCACAGCTCCATTCATCCTCTGTGGGGTGGGATGTGTGACCACAGCTCCATTCATCCTCTGTGGGGTGGGGTGGGGTGTGTGACCGCAGCTCCAGTCATCCTCTGTGGGGTGGGGTGGGGTGTGTGACCACAGCTCCATTCATCCTCTGTGGGGTGGGATGTGTGACCGCAGCTCCATTCATCCTCTGTGGGGTGGGATGTGTGACCGCAGCTCCATTCATCCTCTGTGGGGTGGGATGTGTGACCGCAGCTCCATTCATCCTCTGTGGGGTGGGATGTGTGACCGCAGCTCCATTCATCCTCTCTGGAGCAGCCAGATAACAAGCGCAGCGCTCACAGCCACTGAGGGAATTAATGAATCAGGGGTGGAGTCGGACACGAGCTCCAGTGTAATGGGGGATAAAAGTTGCACGATCGGTGCAGGTCCCAGCAATCGGTCCACACAGATGAATAAGTTATCACTTATCTTTAGGCCACGTTCACACACTTTTTCTCTGATTTTACTGCTTCTGGTTTTGGCTTCAAATACTGAGGTAAAAAAACTCACTGAATACTCAGTGTGTGAACGTGGCCTTAGTAAAGGTGATTACTTGTTTTCACTGGAGAATCTCTGTAAGTGCATATTTACTGCAGTGTAATAGTCACAGGACAGGGCAGGACAGGGAGGGGAGGGGTTAAATGTTTAAGTATTTAATTTCTACTGGAAATAATCTCCCCCTTATAGAAAGGAAAAAGTGACCTCTATACACAACACAATCCACTGTACCAAAACCAATAATACCATATACAAGGGGGAAATACCGCCACACCGTGACCAGACAACATATTACCACCACATAGTGACCAAATACAACCACATACAAGGGATAAATACCGCCACACAGTGATCAGACAACATATTACCACCAGTGACCAAATACAGCCACATACAAGGGAGAAATACCACCACACCGTAACCAGACCACATATTACCACCAAACAGTGAAAAAATACAGCCACATACAAGGGAGAAATACCACCACACCGTGACCAGACCACATAGTGACCGAATAATACCACATACAAGGGAGAAATACCGTGACACTATGACCAGATAACATACTACCAACACATAGTGATCAAAAGCAACCACATACCAGAGAGTAATACCACCACATCATAATTAGACCACACAGTAACCGAATATTACCACATACAAGGGAGAAATACCACAACACTATAACCACACCACATAATTACCGACTATAACTACATACAAGAAAGTAATACCGCCACACCATAATCAGACCACATAGTGACCGAATACAACCACATACAAGGGAGAAATGCCGTGACTGACTTACCAGTGATGTCTCTAGCTGACTTTATTCATCTTCGCTTTTTCTGTTCATCCGGCGCTGACCACCATCACTTCTTCCTGCCATGACGCGACTCTGCAGAAAATAACAGTCACCTATAGCCGATCACTCCCAGAGCACATTCCTCACTATTTCCCCAATTTCTACACCACGTCAGACTCTTGTTCCCCCATTTGAGACAGTATCCTCAAAATTAGCTTATATTTCATCAGTAATAATGTCCCCTAATCTGCCCCTACAGTAATTATGCCCCACGTGCCACCATAAACTAATAATGTATGTCCCTCATTCTGGCCCCATATAGTAATTATGTCCCTCATCCTGGCCCCTTTTATTTAATAATGTCTGGGGAAACAAGTGGAATGAGAAGGGGTTGTTAATTGCTTCCTGCACAAAATATCACCCCACAATTCTGCTCTCCAAAATAGCCCCACAAAGTGCCCCTTTCCAAAATGTCCCCCCAAAAATTGCCCTTTCCATAATATCTCCCCCAACTACATCCCTGTATAAATCCCCCCCTCCTCATTATACTATGCTGCCTTCCAAATCTTTGATGCCTCATAACGTACCCCACTGACCTATAATGCCCCAATTTGCTTCATAACGGCCCCCATTACTCTATAATGTCTTTCCACTGCCCTATTATGTCCCCCACTGCCCTATTATGTCCCCCACTGCCCTATTATGTCCCCCACTGCCCTATTATGTCCCCCACTGACCCATAATATGCTCCATAAAGTCCCCCACTACTTCTTAATGCCACTTGTAAAATAACACTGCTCCTCCCCCACCCGCAGCCCCTCATATAAAAGTACATCTTCGGCTCCTCTGGAGCGCTTACCTGTGCCTGCGCGTCCTCCTCTTCATTCCTGCAGCTGCGGCCCCGGTGATGATGATGTCGGTGCAGGACTGAAGCGCGCTCCTCTGCAGCCCTGGCGATGACGGTACATTGCGGGGCTGAGCAGAGCTGCTCTCCCTCCTGTCACCGGCCGCACTGTACAAATGTATTGCGCGCCTGAAAGACGCGCATACATCTGAATACCAGCGCGGTCGGTGCAGGCCTGGGGACTCCCGCAGTGCACCGATAGGACATTTGGTGAGTCACATGACACATGTGATGTCACTAAAGGTCCTGCAACTGCGAAAACTTCAGTGATCGTACAGAACTTGTACGATCACTGAAGTTTACGATTGAAAGGCTGGGTGCTGGGGCCAACTCAGGCCTGTGCATGGGCATACCCAGGATCAAAACTAGGGGGGGGGCAAGCCATGGTCGTTCACGTTGTAAAATATTAGAACGGAAAAGGTGAATGAAACGAAAATTTTGAGAATTAAATCTAATTATAGCTCGATTAATGGCTGTGAGCCCCTCTCCACACACACACACACACACACACAAGACATCCCCCATTACCCACTACATACACACACACAAATACCATGCACCCCCCATTACCATCTCCCCACGCATACAATACAATGCACCCCCCATCACCCCCTACACACACACACACACACAATACAATCCCGATCACCCCCTACACACACACACACACACACACACACACACAGACTACAATGCACCCCCATTACCCTCACAAACACCCACACAATACATCCCCCATCACCCGCTACACACACAAATACAATGCACCCCCCATCACCCCCTACACACACACCCACAATACAATGCACCCCCACTACTCCCTACACACACACACACAACATGCACCGTCCATCAGCCCCTACACACACACAATGCACCCCGCATCACCCCCCCCACACACAATGCACCCCTCCATCACCCACACACACACACACAATACAATGCATCCCACCATCACACCCTACACACACACACACAATACAATGCAGCACCCCCTACACACACACACACAATACAATACATCCCCCATCACCCACTACATACACACACGCACACACACAATACTATGCACCCCCCATTACCATCTCCCCACGCACACAATACAATGCACCCCCCCATCACCCCCTACACACACACACACACAAATACAATGCACCCCCCATCACCCCTTACACACACACAAATACAATGCACCCCCCATCACCCCCTACACACACACACACACACACACAAATACAATGCACCCCCATCACCCCTTACACACACACAAATACAATGCACCCCCCATCAACCCCTACACACACACACACACACACACACAAATACAATGCACCCCCACTCCCCCCCTACACACACACAAATACAATGCACCCCCCATCACCCCCTACACACACACACACACACACACACACACACACACACTACAATGTACCCCCCATCACTACCCACACACACACAATACAGTGTACCCTCCATTACCCCTCCCCCACATACAATACAATGCACCCTCCATTACCCCCTCCCCAGACATAATACATTGCCCCCCCATCACCCCCTGCAGACACAAATTGCACTACCCCATCACTACACACTCCTGCCTCCCCCCTCCCTCGGAATACAGCACTCCCCCTCTGCCTGTCACAAAGCTGTGTCTCCTTCACAAATGTTCCCCGTTATATGTCCTCAGCCCCTCCCCACACATCTCCATTAATTACACCTGTCTCTTCGGCTCCTCCATGGAGCGCTCGCTTCCTGATGAATCCAGTGTGGCACCTGCAGCACTGTGATGACGTCAGCAATGTGCTGATCTCATCACGTTGCTGCACGTCGGGGGCGGGGCCCAGTCCCAGCGCGCTGTTCAAATGTATTTACGTCTGAAAGACGCAAATACATTTGAATAGGAAGAAGCTGCGGTCACCGGCACCGGCGCGCTCCTCTGCACTGTGTGCATGGCAAGCACACAGCAGGGCCGGAACAGCACAGCGTGCTGCCTCCTGCTCCTGCTAGTGTGCCCGGCATGCAGATACAGGCACGTGACCGGTAAGAAGAAGAGCCCCCCCCGCACATACCCCTGGGGCCCCTGCTCGCTCCCCTGGGCCCCCGCACACACCCCCCCTGGGCCCACACACACACACCCCCCCTGGGCCCCCGCCCCCCCCCCTGGGCCCCCGCACACGCCCCCGCACCACCACCCCCGGGGCCCCCGCACACCCCCCCGGGGCCCTGCTTGCTCCCCTGGGCCCCCGCACACCCCCCCGGGCTCCCGCCCCCTATACTCACGCGCTGCTGCTCCTGCAGCCTGGCCTGGGGCGATGCCGGGTCCGTCCTCCACAGCGCGATGCTGCCAGAACCTGCACAGGAAGGAAGCAGTCATCCCTCTGAGACTGCCTTCTCCTGCAGTGTCGCTGCGCAGATGAGTTAGAGCCGCGCAGCACTGACAGTGACAGCAGGCAGAGCAGGGAGATCGCTCTCCCTGCTTGCCACTGCAGAGGGAATGGGATTGTCACTAATCATATCGGCAATGTGCCGATATGATTAGTGAAATTACCGGCCGGGGGGGGGCCTCTCACACATATCCATAGGGGCCCAAGAGGGGTAGGGGGGCGGGGCCTAGGGGGCATGGCCATCAATAGCAGGGGCCCACCGGGGGTTCTCCCAACCTCCTGGTGTGCCAGTCCGCCCCTGCATGTGAACAAACCCTTATTGGTCATGTATATTTGGAAGAATTTAGAATTGTTTTTCTTGTTTTCATTTTAAAAATTTGGTTACATTTTAGGCTTTCTACGCAGCAATACCAGTGGAAACTTCAGTATTTTTTGGTTCTTTTGAAAAGTCGTGTTGTCTGCGGTGCTACTGTGTAAATTATTATTATTATAATAATAATAATAATAATAATAATATGAAGAAAAATAAAGTTGTATTTTCCTACTAAAAAACTGAAAAGATGAATTCCCACATAGAGACTACAAAGAGTCATGCAGTTTTGCAGCCAATTGATTACTGGTTGTGTAATTTTATGGACAATTTTTCCTACAACCAAGTGGCCATTTACCATCAATGTGAAAACCACGCTCTGGTGTCTACGTGGGAATTCCTTCATAATGATATAGACATATCTTCAGAAACAAACTCTGTATCTTAATCCTGAATCTTGTCTCCTTCCCGATTAGATCAAGTGTTCGGCTGCCACCTCGAGACGCTCTGCAAGCGAGAAAGTTGTACAGTTCCTCACTTCGTACAGATATGCATTGAAGCTGTGGAAAAAAGAGGTTTGTGGCATTTTCTGAGATAACTACTATATTATCAGTGAAAATAATCACACTTCATGTTTGTTCAACAAAAAGCAGCCCCAGACCGAATAAATTTGGCTGTCATCTGGTGTTTCTTCCATTTTCTAATAATTGCGCAACAGTTGTTGCCTTCTCACCAAGCTGCTTGCCTATTGTCCTGTAGCTCATCCCAGCCATGTACAGGTCTAAAATTTTGTCCTTAAACAGCTATTTGGTCTTGGGCATGGTGGGGAGGTTGGAGTGTGACTGATTGTTTGGACAGGGGTCTTTTGTAAAGGTAACGAGTTCAAACAGGTGCAATTAACAGGTAATGAGTGCAGAGTAGAAGCTTCTTAAAGAAAAAAATACCACATCTGTGAGAGGCAGAATTCGTGCTGGTTGGTTGATGATCAAATACTTATTTCCTACAATGGAATGAAAATTAATTATTTAAAAATTTTACAATGGGAGGGATTCTCTTTACAGACAGAGAAAAATCACAGTTGAAGTTACCTATGATAAAAATTAATGACCTCTCCATTTTTGTAGATGGGAAAACTTGCAAAATTAGTAGTATATCAAATGCTTATTTTCCACATTGTGTATGCATATATTGCGGGGAATTCACTCAGGTAGGCATAGGCAGAGATTCAAGAAACATAGTCTCTGTAAAAATTCTAGCAGTTAATTAAAAAAAACAAAAAACACGCACAAACTGCACAAAACATCAATTTCATGCCTCTCCTGGCTTAAAACAAAGATGGCGACATACCCTGGGTTCAAGTCCATTTAACGTCCACACTGGGGGTATGGCAGCCTCGACACTGGCTTCTCCCAGTGCACACCTCTCGCCTGGCCCTGTCATGGCCTGCGCAATCTCCAGACCTGAACTGAGCAGCCAAGATGCATGAAAGCTGGGATTAAAAATCATGATTATTCCACAAAATATTGATTTCTGACTCTTCCTGAGGGAAAACATTATTAGTATTGTTGATTCAAAATGATTATGAACTTGTTTTCTTTGCATTATTTCCGGTGTGAAAGCAATGTGCATTGTTTTTGTTATTTTGACCATTTCTCATTTTCAGAAAATAAATACAATAGTTATTGCTTGGAAATTCGGAGACGTCAGTAGTTTATAGAATAAAAGAACAATTTACATTTTACTCAAAAATATAAAGAGAAAAATCAAAAAAATTGAAATGTTGCAGTGGTCTCTTAATTTTTGCCAGAGCAGTGTGTGTGTATATACAGTATATGTATGTATGTATGTATGGATATATGTATATACTGTGTGTGTGTGTGTGTGTGTGTATATATGTGTGTGGTGTGTGTGTGTGTGTGTATATATATGTGTATATATATATATATATGTGTGTGTGTATATAATAATATATATATATATATATATATATATATATATATATATAATACACATACAGCAGGTGAAACAAGTAATATGTGTGTGTGTGTATATATACATATATGTGTGTATATAATATTTTATATGTATATACATATATATATATATGTATATATATGTATATACATATATATATATATATATATATATATATATATATACATATATATATATATATACATGTATATGTATATATATATATATATATATAGATATAATATATATATATATATATAGATAGATATAAATACACATACAGCAGGTGAAACAAGTAATGAAAATGTCAAGTTTCTCAGTAAATATATATTTCTGAAGATGTTATTGTCAAGATTTCTCACGAGACATCAGTAACAACCCATCCAATCCACACAGGCTTACATATGTGTGTGTGTGTGTGTATATGTATATATATATATATATACATATATATAAAAAAATATACACATACTGTATATATATATATATATATATATATATATACATATACATATATATATATATATATGTATATATATATATATATATATATATATACAGTATGTGTATATTTTTTATATATATATATATATATATATGTATAATTTTGTGCACACATATATACATATATATTATTAACAGCATGATCATATTCATAGTGTACGCCAAGAAAAAAACCTCCATGAAGTAACAGTTGTTTTCGGGAGTGTTACATCGCTGTTTGATCTATGAGTAGATTTTATTTTTAGATGTAAATGTCTAGTTTTTATGATTTTCCAAGGAACTCTCTATTTTTTTGAATTGTGTTCATGTAGTTATTATGATGTTTAGTTAAAACAATGTTGCTAAGACTTGGCACGGACTCTTGGATTAGACATAGAGTATGTGAAGAGTGACTTTAATATTTATGCAAGCTCCTGATGACATTTCATGCTGAAGAGAAAGTGTGTAGAGGTGCCAGAAACGCCTGAAGAAGGTTAGGGATCAGGGGGACTAACATTTCCCTGGTAATGGACCTCGCTCCCCCAAAGTGTCTGACACTCCAATGTCATGGGAAAAAGTTACTTTTTAACTATGGGAATTAACTTTGTTTAAAAATAATATCTGATGGGTTTGTTAGATGATCTGATGTGAGAAAATGTAAGTTTTTTTTTTTTTTTTTTATAAAAAAAAGAATGATTTATTGAAATTGTATGGTTCATTGGTTCAATCTTACAGACTTGTCGAAACTTCCCATAATGAAGTTACATTTTTAACTCTGTTATCAACTTTTTGGGATCAAGTGGAAGCGGAGGAGACTAAAGGGGGCTTTACATGGTAGGGATATCGCTAGCAATATCGAGCGTGTAAATACCCGCCGCCCATCGCGCATGCGATTGTTTGTGATCGCTGCCGTAGCGAACATTATCGCTACGGCAGCATCACACATAGTTACCTGGTCGGCGGCGTCACTGTGACTACCGAACAATCCCTCCTTCAAGGAGGAGGGGCGTTCGGCATCACAGCGACGTCACCGCAACGTCACTAAGCGGCCGGCCAATCAAACCAGAGGGGCGGAGCTGAGCGTGATGTAAACATCCCGCCCACCTCTTCCTTCCGCATTGTGGCCGGCGGCAGGTAAGGAGATGTTCCTCGCTCCTGCGGTGTCACACATAGCGATGTGTGCTGCCGCATGAGCGATGAACCACCTGGATAAACAACCCTTACCGATTTTTGACTTTGGGACGACCTCTCCATGGTGAACGATTTTCACCATTTTTGAGGTCGCTTAAGGTCGCTGGTAAGTATTACACGCTGCGATATCGTTAATGACGCCGGATGTGCGTCACTAACAACGTGACCCCGACGATAAAACATTAACGATATCGTAGCGTGTAAAGCCCCCTTTAGATTGTATCACTCAATAGTTAACTAGTCCGTTTGATCATCTTTTGTCAATGGGAACATTAACACACGAAGACTGTCAATGTAGCATGATGACAATGTTCTATTGTTCTCATCATAGAGGTGATGCAAAACATTTTTGGGATGAATTGAACCAAAAATTTCAAACATTGCCTTTTGTGAAGACCTTAGCTTTACTGTTCTAGATTCTGTCCATTGATCTATGGTGCATCCCAAGCATCCATTGTACAACTTTGGACATGTTTAGTCATATGGAACTGAGTGTTGACTTGATACTCATGCATTGCCATATATTAAAGGGAACCTGTTACCAGATTTGGTGACTATAAGCTGTGGCCACCACCAGTGGGCTCTTATATACAGTATTCTAACATGGTGTATATAAGAGCCCAGGCCGCTGTGTAGAACGTAAAAATCACTTTATAACACTCATCTAAGTGGTCGGTTGGGTGCAGACTGGTCGGATGGGTGTCTCCGTTCTCCGGTACCGGCGCCTCCTTTTTCGGCCATCTTTGTCCTTCTTCTGAAGCCTGGGTGCATGACGCGTCCTATGTCATGCATACGCACTAGCATTGAGGTCCTGCGCAGGTGTACTTTGATCTTCCCTGAGCAGGGCTGATCAAAGTATTGTAGTGCACACGAGCAGGACCTCAATGCCGGCCTGTGTGGATGACGTAGGATGCGTCATGCACCCAGGCTTCAGAAGAAGGACAAAGATGGCCGAAAGAGGAGGCGCCGGTACCGGAGAACAGAGACACCCATGTGACCAGTCTGTACCACACCGACCGATTAGGTGAGTATTATAAAGTGATTTTTACGTTCTACACAGCGGCCTGGGCTCTTATATATAGCATGTTAGAATGCTGTATATAAGAGCCCACTGGTGGTGGCCGCAGCTTATAGTCACCAAATCTGGTGACAGGTTCCCTTTAAGGCATCAAAAGAAAGTCTATGTACTGTAACATTAAGATTTGGCTTTTATGTTAAGCTTCTGGTTTGTGGTCGTTATGTGAGATCCCAAGAAAGTCTATAAACTTTGCATATGGAGTCTTTCTTAAAAATTGTTCTTGACGTGTTGGAGCTCAACGTCTGGTTCCTCTATGAAGTTGTGTAAAGTTCCAACCAATATAAATTTGTTCCGTTGGTCAAATCTTCCTTAGGGTTGTTAAAAATTTGTTTTGGTTCTTACTAAGGAAACTTTATTATTGTTCTATATCCAAAAGCTCATTTATTCGATCATGGACTCATCTTCTATGTAGAATACATGAATACATTATGGATTGCTGATATCATGTAATGTATGCCACATTCATAACAATAGTGCGAAATTTTGGAGATCTTGTGAGATCTGATGAACACTGGTACATTTATGTATAGAGACACGGAGGTAGAAGAAATAAGACATATTTCATATAGAAAACCAACGTATTTTGCAGATATGTTAAACATGATGTCTAATCTGTAACCAGTAAATTATGGAGCATGAGGAACTGAGAAGAATGATATATTATTTTATAGGAAAAGATTCAATAGAACTTATATTTTTAGTTAAAGATAGTCT
Organism: Anomaloglossus baeobatrachus; assembly: GCF_048569485.1. Taxonomy (NCBI): domain Eukaryota; kingdom Metazoa; phylum Chordata; class Amphibia; order Anura; family Aromobatidae; genus Anomaloglossus; species Anomaloglossus baeobatrachus. The sequence goes on from NC_134359.1 coordinate 29,110,237, forward strand.
GGCAGCAGAAAACGACTGTTCAAACCAAGCGCAAGTGATGGGTGCACCCGTGGTGTGACCAAACGTTAGAGTGCACCCTCAAGCCTGCATGTTTTACATCTATCTCCATTTCTTCATTGACAGATATGCATATATGAGAGCAAGTAGAGGGTGTAGTTAGATGGAAAACCAAAATGGGTTCTATTGAATAGCTTGGCCACACCGAGGGTGCACCGAGCGTATGTGCTTAGTTTGAACAGTCATTTTCTGCTGACGTACTCCTTTTAATTATCTGCTGTTGTTACACTTTGGAGTCCAGTTGACAGTTCGGAGTAAGTGATTGACAGCCTTCACCTGATATTTTTAATAGATGATAGGTGTCAATAAATAAATAAGACCCGCCCACTGGACTCCAAACATTTAAAGAGCCAGAATTCAAGTAAAGGAAAAAAACGTAATGCTCAAAATTTTCCCCAAAAGCAATTTCCAAATGTTCTTAGTGGATCCTTCCCTACATTCTACTCTCTGTAGAAAAGACTGACATTACAGGTTCCCTTTGGGGATTATTCTTCCATTGGTTTATAACTGAAAAATATCAAAACTGGATAATATGAAAATCCATTTAAGTATCTTTGACCTTTAAAGGAACCTGTCAGGTCAAAAAAGCATTATAACCTACTAGCAAGAGCACGTGTGGCCTAATAACCCCTTCCTACCCATCCCTGTGTTGTAATAATGTGTAATATGAAAGTAATAAAATAACATATTATTACTTACATGTTCCCTATGTAAATGATCAGGGATCTAGTCCCATGGGTGTCAGATCGCCCTGTGGGCGTTTGAATGCTTTCCATGGGCAATGAGACGCCCATGGGACTAGAGCCCCTGCTCATTTACATAGGGAATATGTAAGTAATACACGTTGTTTTATTACTCTCATATTACACATTATTACAACACGGATGGGTAGGAAGGGGTTACTAGCTCACACAGGCTTCTGCTTGTAGGATATAATGCTTTTTTGACCTGAGAGGTTCCCTTTAAAGGGAACTTGTCACTAGGTTTTTCCCTTATGAGCTGCGGCCATCACCAGTGAGCCCTTATATACAGCATTCCAGAATACTGAATAAGAGCCCAGGCCGCTCTGTTTAAGGCAAAAAAACACCTTTATTATACTCACCTGCAGGGTGGTCCGGTCCAATGGGTGTTGCTGCTCTCGGTCCACCACCCCTTCCATCTGTGTGATCGCCGTTCTCCTTCCCAGCCCTGTGTGCATGGCTCATCCTGCGTCATTCACAGAGAAGTCTCCATTGCACTCCTGCGGAGGCGCACTTTGATGTGCCCAGCTGAGGGCAGATAAAAGCATTATAGTGTGCATGCGCGGGCTATCGTTGACCTTTTCTCGCACCTGAGCATTACATATACTCACCTGCAGGGTGGTTGAGTCCAATGGGTGTTGGTGGTCTCAGTCCACCGCCTCCTTCATCTGTGCTATCGCCATCCTCTTTCCCAGCCCGGGTGCATGGCTCATCCTGCGTCATTGAGAGAGTCCTCTATTGCGGTCTTGCGCATGCACACTTTGATCTGCCCGGTTGAGGGCAGATAGAAGCATTGTAGTGCGCATGCGCGAGCAATTGTTGACCTTTTCTCGCGCCTGCGCATTACAGTACTTTGACCTCAGCAGAGCAGATCAAAGTGCACATGAGCAGGACCGCAATGGAGGCCTGTGTGGATAATGTAGGATGTGTCATGCACATGAGGTACAAGAAAAGACCGAGCGACACCCATCGGACCGGACCACCCCCTAGGTGAGTATTATAAAGGTCATTTCTACATTATACAGAGCGGTCTGGGCTCTTATATACAGTATTCTGGAATACTGTATATAAGAGCCCACTGGTGGTGGCTGCAGCTCATAAGGGATAAAACTGGTGACAGGTTCCCTTTTAAATATTGTACGTAAAGACCAAAAATGATCCCGCACAAAATCCAAACCAACAGCCCTGCACACCTTGTTTAGATACTATGTGATTATGTGATTCCAGGTTGTGAACCGTCTCATGACATGAATTATATAAAGTGTTGTGATGTTGATCCGTGCTTATAAAATGTGTATATATATATATATATATATATATATATATATATATATATATATATATACAGTAAAGACGAACAAAAACATTTCCTTGGTTCCTGTTTTGGACAATGCTCTAAATTTAAGAGAATCACATTGGAATTTGGTCTAAATATAATATGCTCAGTTCACGTTATTCAGGGACATTTGCATCAAATCCCAGAATGTGTTATATATGTAAATTATACTGTACACTGGCTCTGACACAATTGTCTATGGATACAACAAATTGTGATAAAGTGTGAATAAAATACATTTGCATCTTGGCATATTCAATTTGAGACTGGTCTAATTTGCATGGATGTTTAAATTAGTCTGAAGGTTGTAATAAATATTCACCTTCCTTAAAGGGCCATTAAGCATGAAATACAAAGTAAAACTGCAACGGGGGAAACGTTCACAGATTTACGACTTGTTATTGCATGGGTATATACATGTATGAGCTGAGGTTTGGTCATATTAAGGCTGGTTTCACATCCCCGGTATTTTGCCGGAAGCCGGATCCGGCACAAATGCAGTCTGGTTACATTCATTTACAATGGAAGCGCGACACCATGCGGACAGATGCTTCATACACAACCGCATGTGTCCGCATGGTGTCGCGCTTCCATTGTAAATGAATGTAACTGCACTGCACTTGTGCCGGATCCGGCTTCCGGCAAAATACCGGAGATGTCAAACCAGCCTTAGGGGTACTTTGCACGCTGCGACATCGCAGGCCGATGCTGCGATGCCGAGCGCGATAGTACCCGCCCCCGTCGCAGCAGCGATTTCCTTGTGATAGCTGCCGTAGCGAACATTATCGCTACGGCAGCTTCACATGGACTCACCTGTCCTGCGACCGTCGCTCTGGCCGGCGACCCGCCTCCTTGTTAAGGGGGCGGGTCGTGCGGCGTCATAGCGACGTCACACGCCAGGCGGCCAATCGGAGCGGAGGGGCGGAGATGAGTGGGATGTAAACATCCTGCCCATCTCCTTCCTTCCGCATATCCTACGGAAGCCGCAGTGACGCCGGTAGGAGATGTTCCTCGCTCCTGCGGCTTCACACACAGCGATGTGTGCTGCCGCAGGAGCGAGGAACAACATCGGACTGTCGCGTCAGCGTAATTATGGATTACGCCGACGCTGCACCGATGATACGATTACGACGCTTTTGCGCTCGTTAATCGTATCATCTAGGCTTTACACACTACGATGTCGCATGCGATGCCGGAAGTGCGTCATTTTCAATTTGACCCCACCGACATCGCACCTGCGATGTCGTAGTGTGCAAAGCCCGCCTAAGACTACATATACACTTTTGTAATCTGTACAATTATTGGGAGAATACAGGGACAGAACTGCAATAGATTGGGGTCCAGTGCCGGAATACATGGGAGTACAGTAGCTTTGGAGAGACAAAAGAATATGTGCTTCGAGTGTTGGTGGCTAGAAAAACCCAACAAAACCACTTTGAGAATATTTAATTTTCAGAGACTATTTGTGGTTGCAAAAAAAAAAAAGAAACTTGCCATATACCGTTTCCTATACTGCTGGAGCATTAGGCTATGTGCCCACAGGACTCTGTATCTGCGGATTTTTCTGCATCAAAATCCGCAGCTTTCCCCCGAAATCCGCACCTTTTCATAGGTGCGGATTTGATGCGGTTATGACGCGGATTTGACGCAGATTTTGTTGCGGATTTTGCGATTTTTATTAATTCAATTGAATAGGCAAAATCCGCACGAAAATCCGCAACAATAATTGACAAGTTACAGATTTTTCCGCACGAAAATCCGCACTAATTCCGCTGCAGAAAAATCCGCAGCGTGGGCACAGCATTTCCCAAATGCCATAGAAATGGCTGGGGAGTAGCTGTGCTGCAGATTTCTGGAAAATCCGCGGCTTTTCCGTGAGAAATCCGCGGCAAAATCCGCGCATTTTCCGCAGCGTGGGCACATAGCCTTAGAGAATGGGCAACTGTCATTTGCACGGCTGTGTGGGCCTACTCATAATGCTCTGCAGCTAAGAAGCCTAGCGGATTATCACACATTGCACAGTGGTGGTCCATACCGGGGCCATCACAGATCAGCGGTTCCAAGCGGAGGACATTTCTATCTTCAGAGTCACAGGGAAAGTTTCTCTACTGTGGACTGTAAGGTGCATTCTTACTGTTTTGCTCGTCATGGTGGAAAAATCTTTTTCTTCCTGTATACTCCAAATTACAACCTGTTCTCACATTCTGTAATAGCTTAGAGTGTTATTAGGTTGATTCTGAAGCAAAAGGTTACTGGTTCCAATCCAGAAGTCACCATGAAGACGATTTCCCAAGAAAATAGAAAAAGCATCATCCAGCTCATCGATACCGGTCTCTTGGCCAAAAAAATTGCCAACCTGCATCATATGAGGCCATGACAGTTGGAAAAGTAATAAATTAAGTCTATCCATGCATTAAAAAAACCAAGAGATGACGTCTAGGCAAAATATCAGAGTCAACAAGTCGGCTCATCGCAAGGTCTATCAGTTTTGGAGACAAACCCGGCAGTGGAGGCGGCTTGAATTTTTTGGAATAGTGAGATCATACGTCTGTTAGGGTGAACACTTAACCAGGGTTCACTTGTTGCCTACTGCCTGACCTAATTAATGAGGATCAAGTGCATGCTTAAAAAATGACATCAGACACACACAGTCTGATGTTTATCTTTCCTCGATTAGAGGTGGCCCAAAAACGGAGAGAGCTTTATTAGTGACTGGCTCTTATAAAAACTAGGAAAAGGGGCATGGTCACCCCTACAGTGGGCTTGCCTGGGTGTGTCCATTGGTCAGTGGGTTGAACAATGTGTTAGTCCATAGGCTGATTGGTGGGCGTCATCGTAGGCAGGTCTATGACATCATCAGGGTGGATCTATGGTGATGCTCATGGGCGGGTCTATGACATCGGTGGCCATCTTGGATATCTCTGAAAACTGGCTTTTGTTTAGAGAATAGATTTCATTGAACACATTCCCACAGTCGTCTTTGTCCAGAGGCTGAGTATTTGATCCAATGGCTCTCCTCAACACGTCCATGCAATAGTAATAATATGAGCATCTCCATCACAAAACATCTACATTATATAAAAGTTATTTGTGCAAAGCATATATATATATATATATATATATATATATATATATATAATATATATATATTACACACACAGTGCCTTGCGAAAGTATTTGGCCCCCTTGAATTTTTCAACCTTTTACCATATTTCAGGCTTCAATTATAAAGATAAAAACTTTATGGTGAAGAATCATCAACAAGTGCGACACAATTGTGAAGGTGAATGATATTTATTACTTATTTTAAATTTTTGTAAAAAATAAAAAACTGAAAATTGGGGCGTGCAATATTATTCAGCCCCTTTACTTTCAGTGCAGCAAACTCGCTCCAGAAGCTCATTGAGGATCTCTGAATGATCCAATTTTGTCCTTTATGACTGATGATGATAAATATAATCCACCTGTGTGTGATCAAGTCTCCGTATAAATGCACCTGCTCTGTGATAGTCTCAGGGTTCTGTGTAAAGCCCAGAGAGCATCATGAAGACCAAGGAACACAACAGGCAGGTCCATGATACTGTTGTGGAGAAGTTTAAAGCCGGATTTGGTTGCAAAAAGACTTCCAAAACTTTAAACATCCCAAGAAGCACTGTGCAAGCGATCATATTGAAATGGAAGGAGTATCATACCACTGCAAATCTACCAAGACCCGGCCGTCCATCCAAACTATCATCTCAAACAAGGAGAAGACTGATCAGAGATGCAGCCAAGAGGCCGATGATCACTCTGTATGAACTGCAGAGATCTACAGCTGAGGTGGGAGAGTCTGTCCATAGGACAACAAGCAGTCATACACTGCACAAATCTGGCCTTTATGGAAGAGTGGCAAGGAGAAAGCCATTTCTCAAAGATATCCATGAATAGTGTTGTTTAAAGTTTGCCACAAGCCACCTGGGAGACACCAAACATGTGGAAGAAGGTGCTCTGCTCAGATGAAACCTAAATCGAACTTTTTGGGCACAATGCCAAACGATATGTTTGGTGTAAAAGCAACACAGCTCATCACCTGAACACACCATCCCCACTGTCAAACATGCTGGTGGCAGCATCATGGTTTGGGCCTTTGCTGCAGCAGGGACAGGGAAGATGGTTAATATATATATAATATATAAAGCTGAATGTGTGTATGTCCGGGATTGGCATCTGCACAGTCGCAGCTGCAGCCACAAAATTTTGCACACTCACACTTCTGGACCCCGAGAGCGTCATAGGCTATGTTCTGAGGGGAAATTTTAACCCCACGCTTTACAGTTATTCGCCAAAAAAAACTGCCTCCATTTAAAGCGAATGGAGCTGGGAGCCATAGTGCAGCCAGAACTTCAGAAGAATGCGCAGCCATTCCCTTATATGGAATGTTGGCGTGTCACAATGCAGCCAGGGAAAGAGACAGACACAGACAGGGAAAGAGACAGACACAGACAGAGAAAGAGGCAGAGACAGACAAGGAAAGAGGCAGACATAGAGAGGGTAAGAGATAAACACAAAGAGACAGACACAGACAAAGAGACAGACTGACAGGGAAAGAGACAGACAGGGAAAGAGAGGGAAAGAGAGAGACAGGTTAAGAGACAGACACAGGCAGGTAAAGAGACAGACACAGACAGGGAAAGAGACAGACTGACAGGGAAAGAGACAGACTGACAGGGAAAGAGACAGACTGACAGGGAAAGAGAGACTGACCGGGAAAGAGAGGGAAAGAGAGAGACAGGTTAAGAGACAGACACAGACAAGTAAAAAGACAGACACAGACAGGTAAAGAGACAGAGACAGACACAGGGAAAGAGACAGAGGGAAAGAGACAGACAGGGAAATTGACAGAGATAGACAGACAGACAGGGAAAGAGACAGAGAGACAAAGAGATAGAGAGAGAGACAGAGAGATATATATATACAGAGGGGGAGACAGACAGAGAATGGCAGAGAAACAGAGAGACAGTTACTATCCCGGGCAGCGCCGGGTGCTATGTTGTGAGGCGACATTTTAACCCCGCGCGTTCCAATTTACCAATCAATTTTGCCCCTATCTACATAATGGGGAAAAAGTGAAACGAAAAGTGTTGGGGGCAAATTGACAGCTGCCAGATGTGAACAAGGGGGACTTAAAGAATGAAAGCGATGGCGCCAAAGAGTATATACCGTACAGCTGCTAAGGTGGGGCCCCGACATGGGATACTCACCACACTCAGGGATATGAACACACACACAAAATGCACCACACACTACCACATACATGAACACATATACCACCCTCAGCACACATCTCACCATGTGAAACTATTTAATAATTATATATCTTTGTGGTTTTTGTGTGCAGAATACAATTTTGTTAATACATTCTATTTTGTTAACAGCAGTTATTAACCCGGGCGAAGCCGGGTAGTACAGCTAGTATATATATATATATATATATATATATATATATATATATATATTAACCACCTTCCCTGTCCCTGCTGCAGCAAGGCAGGCCCAAACCATGATGCTGGCACCGTCATGTTTGACAGTGGGTATTGTGTGGTCAGGGTGAGGAGCTGTGTTGCTTTTACGCCAAACATATCGTTGGCATTGTGCCCAAAAAGTTCGATTTTGGTTTAATTTTATATATATATATATATATATATATATATATATATATATATATATATATATATATATATATATACATATATATATATATATATATATATATATATATATATATATATATAAAATTATTTTTTGGTAAATTGTTGTTTTTTAAAGTCTTTCGGGCCCATGTTTGTGGGTAACAATAAAATAACTTTTTCGTTATTGCTGCAGGTTTCAGCATTCACATTCTTGTATTAAATGCTGACATTATTTAAGAACTGAAACAAAAGACAAAGTCGTGGGATACACATAATAGTGAAAACTTGATTCCGTGCCCAAAATGTCAGCCCCGGAGCCTATGACTGTGCTTCAGGAATGAAGGAGGCCATTGGTCCCTTCCCTGAGAAGGGTCTCTGCACTTATTCCTTTATCTCTCCAATGTAATTCTTAGCAGCTGTTATGTATTTTTTACTGTCGTTTGTTTGACAGGATCCAGTTATAGGTTCCGATGTCTGTTTAAAGAAACAAAGCGGTTGTTGGCTTGAAAAGTCGCCCTCTGCTTGTGTGATCATCTTGTTCCCAGGGTTTTGCATAGGGTTTGCCAAGCAAAGGGACTGACCTTTTGTAGCAAACACTTTTTCATTTCTAAATGCTCACTTTGATTTTTGTTCCATTTTCATGCTCATTCCAAACTGTTTACAGCCCACGAAAATGACTGTGAATTATATGTTTATGTAATGGATTCCTTTTGTGGTCGCATTGGAATGTTTACTTTCAGCAATTAGTTATCTTTGGTTAGATTACAGTGACCTGAAAAAAGCAAATTACTAAAATTATTACCTTAACTACTTTGTTATGATGTTGTGTCTCAGCCGTGCTATTCACAGGATCCGGAGCGCGCCTTGTTCTCGTGCACGCGCTCCATCCTTCCCTGTGATGGACTTGGTCTGTGCGGTTTGGGTATATTGTACTGTACATAGTAATTCTGCATTACTTAGTATAAAGTTCCATCTATAGAGAGCTATAGTGGATACCCCTCTAACTGTAAAAGATTATGAAATAAAATGGAAAGGTCACCTCATCCAAAAGGATTTGTGAAGCATTTATGAAGTTTGCCATTGTTGGATGTTAGTGATGAGCGGGCACTGCCATGCTCGGGTGCTCAGTACTGGTAAATAGTGATGAGCGGGCACTACCATGCTCAGGAGCTCAGTACTCGTAACTAGTGATGAGCGGGCACTACCATGCTCAGGAGCTCGGTACTCGTAACTAGTGATGAGCGGGCACTACCATGCTCGGGTGCTCTGTACTCGTAACTAATGATGAGCGAGCACTACCATGCTCGGGTGCTCTGTACTCGTAACTAGTGATGAGCGGGCACTACTATGCTCGGGTGCTCAGTACTCGTAACTAGTGATGAGCGGGCACTACCATGCTCGGGTGCTCAGTACTCGTAACTAGTGATGAGCAGGCACTACCATGCTCGGGTGCTCAGTACTCGTAACTAGTGATGAGCGGGCACTACCATGCTCAGGTGCTCAGTACTCGTAACTAGTGATGAGCGGGCACTACCATGCTCGGGTGCTGGGTACTCGTAACTAGTGATGAGCAGGCACTACCATGCTCGGGTGCTCAGTACTCGTAACTAGTGATGAGCGGGCACTACCATGCTCAGGTGCTCAGTACTCGTAACTAGTGATGAGCGGGCACTACCATGCTCGGGTGCTCAGTACTCGTAACTAGTGATGAGCGGGCACTACCATGCTCAGGTGCTCAGTACTCGTAACTAGTGATGAGCGGGCACTACCATGCTCGGGTGCTGGGTACTCGTAACTAGTGATGAGCAGGCACTACCATGCTCGGGTGCTCAGTACTCGTAACTAGTGATGAGCGGGCACTACCATGCTCAGGTGCTCAGTACTCGTAACTAGTGATGAGCAGGCACTACCATGCTCGGGTGCTCAGTACTCGTAAGTAGTGATGAGTGGGCACTACCATGCTCAGGTGCTCAGTACTCGTAACTAGTGATGAGCGGGCACTACCATGCTCAGGAGCTCGGTACTCGTAACTAGTCATGAGTGAGCACTACCATGCTCGGGTGCTCAGTACTGGTAACTAATGATGAGCGGTCACTACTACTAGCAGGAGATTATCACTACAGGACTAGATGTCTCATGCCTTCTAGTCCAACCACACCCCCGTGACTAATTGGACGCTTTCTGTGTACACTGTACATTGACAGAAACACTGCTAATCAGTTGTGCAGACGCGGTTATACAGGGTTCAGCATTCTGAGCTCTGCTTTATCTGCACTGGAGAAACAGTGATTATATGAAAACGACGGCATGCAGACCAGCACAAGACACATCACTGGAAGCAGGCACTCTGTCCCTATATCATGCTGTTCTAAGATTACAAAGCAAAAACTAGATTCCCTTTAAAAAATGTCAGCGAAATCTTGGATAAAGAAGAGTTAACTCAGGTTGGTAGAACACGGAAGCCTCTAGAAACTTCTTAGAAAGAAGCCATGAATGGATTCTCGTATGATCCGGTAGTAGATGTTACCTGTCATCCAAATGCACAATCAGGAGGGAAGAGAATAACATTTCCAGCTTTTTAAATTAAAGAACATTTCGTTTTCTTGCTGCTCTTTACATTGCGTGGCCTCGTTATTCCAAAGATATATTAAAGTTCTCGTAAAGGATATCATTAAATTAGGATTGAGTAAACTAATTCATTGTCAGTTAGCTCTGAAAATTAATTAGTGCAAAGGTTGCGATATGTAAAATACAGTTTGTTCAGAAGAAGCCACTGAAGATAGAAAAGCCAATACTGTAATTCAGGTTTCATTTTCTGGGCTCCATGCAGTACTGTTCTGTGATTGCCGTAGGCTGCATGTTACATTACCAGGGTTTTCTTGCCTATTTGTATTGCCAAGTCGGTTGATAGATGACTGGGGTATTTGGCTGCACAAATTTGCTGTTATGTAGTACAAAGGGCTGGTAAGATGTAGTACAGCGAATTCCCCACTAGGTGGCAGCAGAGTAGTGAAGGAGAGGCAAAGTAACACTGTAACAGAAAAGGAGGCTGAAGTACAGCAGAATAACTTCAGCAGGCAGTTCACAGGCGAACCACCAGGGGGCAATAGAGTAGTTAAACAGTCAGGATCTAGCCAGGAAAGTCAAGTCACTGCAGAGGGAGGATCGAGATCAGGTCAGAAAACAGAACCAAAGTCGGATGCCAGGAGATCAGGTATGCAGAGGGAAACACAAAGGGCACAGGGAGCAGAAGACAAGACCGGAGGTTGAGGAGACACAAAGACGGAAAGGAGGATGAACCAGGATGGGTAAACAACTGACAGGAGCAAGAAGTCAGGGACTGGGACAAATGGATGAACCTGGGAGGGTACAGGTCAGGGCAGGTAACAAGGAGTCAGATCAATAAGGATTTCTCACCAGAGCCAGTCACAGGCTGCAGAGCAAAACTATAACCGGCACAGAAATGGAAGTGCAGCGACCAGATATAGTGTCTCCTGAAACCAGAACGAGGCTGACGGGAGTTAACCCCTGACATGACCAGGCCGGGTCTAGGAAACTCTGGAGTGGAGAATACCAGTCCTGGATCAGGACATTTGCTTTTTGATTTCCATTCTTTCTTCTTTTGTATTGATGGAGTTTTAAGTATCTTCTCTATTTAGGTTAATGCTTTCCCTTTAGGACCCTGCAGATATCTTGACCTTTTCAGCTGCAAATCCTTATCCCAATAAAAAAGAGGAACTCCAGCACTCATGAAACCCCAGTAAAGAAAAAACAAAGATAATGCTGTATTCTTATTAGCACTCTCTGTGTCTATATATACCTGTATTCCCCCTTGGTTTGTTCTTGGTGATTGAGTTTTACTCCTAAACTGTCCAGATTGCAAGCAGTCAGTTTGTAATCTCCTGGAAACACAATGTTTTATGCTGCTGTTTCTCTCACAGAGTCATCTTGCAGATAAGTTGTCCATTTACTGTTTGTTATTCCTGAGTGTTCCTTAGGACTTAGTGGGGTTGACTAGTGCTCATCCCGTCCAATCATTATCTAGGGTCCAGTTCAGGGAAAGCCACGGCCTAGGTATCCTGCTCGGCGCATAGGTGCGGAACCTGTCTAGGGACGTCAGGGGATCCAGGGGCCTGTAAAAGGTTTACCGGAGTCTCCATCTTCCCTTTCCCTAGAGGCAGGGTTTCTCCTTTCCCCTCCCTTTGCCGTTCGTCTGGTATCCCCCCATACCAAGCATGACAATGACAAAGTGGCTACAGGTATGCAATATGGACCCATAAAGACTCCATGTGGTGCCAAACAGGTGTGTGCGTGCATCAATCAATCATGTACATGAATATAGGAGTAACCAGAAGCTCCTGGGCCCCTGTAACAAGACCTGAAATGTCATTGTTATAGTACTTGATCCATATGGGGCTGAGGGGCTGTTAGGACCCCGAAAGCTCCAAGATGAAACACCTGAATTTTTTATGAATCCAGCCCTGTACATACAGAGTCACATTCTTGTAACCAAAGGTGATATATTGCCTCATCTTTATAATGTATGAGTTGTCCCAACTTGAGAACAGGACCCTTATTAGAATGGAGCGGTGGCACGAATTGTCTGTAGGAACGCTGGAGACCACCAAATACAGAGACAATGAAAGGAACAATGGTCTACTGCAGTCTAACTGGACATTTCACAGCCCAGCCATGATTGGTGTCACAGCCATTGGACCGTTAACAGCTATCATGTGACCACAGCTGGAATTATTGGTGTGCATCATATGTGGTCGCGCTACAGGTGTGATTTTACATAGATGATAGGGAGGAGCTAGAGGAAGAGCTAGAGGAAGAGCTCCTCCCTCCTTTCCAATACATAAGCATATTATAGTGTTTCCACCTATATCCTGTCCACCGCCATTAACTTGAGAACGGCGGCAGCTATAGGAATAGAAGTGGTGTCTAGGTATAGTAAAGTAGCCATGTGCTACGCAATGAAACCACCTATAGCGCCACCTGGTGGAAAACAACGGAGTTAGCATTTTTATCTCGAAAACGGAACGAGATAGAGAAAAAAAGTGAATTACAAAGTTGTAGGGCATCATCATTTCAATACAAATCGACACCTTGCATACAGAAATGCTATGATATGAAACCCATGACCCCCCCCAACATTGAATGCTGGTCACGCATATAGCGCTCATTTTACTTTGATGCTCAAAGTGGCCCCCGTCAGCTGCAATGCCCATCTGGACTCTGCACAGCATACTGTATCTTGCTGCACGTTGTGCAATATGGTAGGTGACACGTTTGCACAAGCATCTGTGATACGTCGTCGCAGGTCCTGCAATGTTGGTGGAGGGGTCGCATACACCTGCTGTTTGATGTCACCTCACAGAAAGAAGTCCAATGGGGTCAGGTCAGGTGAGCGTGGAGGCCACTCCACACAGCCACCATACCCAATGACTTGTAGGAAGGTCTCCATGAGGTATCGCTTCACGTCCGCAGCCTTGTGAGTTTTACACATTCTAATCATAGCATTTCTGCATGCAAGGTGTCGATTCTTATTGAGTTGATGATGCCCTACAACTTTGTAATTCACTTTTTTTCTCTATCTAGTTCCGTTTTCGAGATAAAAATGCTAACTCCGTTGTTTCCACCAGGTGGCGCTATAGGTGGTTTCATTGCGTAGCGCATGGCTACTTTACTATACCTAGACACCACTTCTATGCCTATAGCTGCCGCCGTTCTCAAGTTAATGGCGGTGGACAGGATATGGGTGGACACAATGTATAGGTGGGATCGGGTGGCCATCTAATGTGTACCAACTCACACTGCCAACTCACCCCAGGCAGAAGATGTCAAGAAAGAGAAGAAACTCACTTGCTCAAGATAGCCAACTTTTTTTTTTTAAGTATGATTTTGCGATATTCTGTTGGGAGACGCTTATGCTATATGTGAGTGTATATGAGGCCCCCCAATAGCTATGACCTAAATTGCAACCTGTAGATTTTTTGTTTTTTGTCATGTTACGATATCTGCTTTGTTAGATATTTGACTCCTTAAGGAAATTAAAGGATAGGTAAGGCTGGATATATCTGTATACAATACATTGTGTGCTTTAGGCCTTGCTTTTATATAAGAACTAAACTGTTTATAAAAAGGATTAGAATAAATGAGTAAAACTTTAAAAAGAAAAAAAAACAACTGTAGAAAAATGTTATAAACTTGGATGACACCTAAAAATTATGATATCTTCCTTGCCTTAAAAAACAATGTTATGCAACTATCCAGACAAAATTGCATTAGTCTATTACAACATAGAAAAAAAAGGTTTATTTTGCAGCGTTTTGCTGTAAACACATTCTCATCAATTCATTATGAGCCGCGCAGATCCCAAGAGGCCTTTATTTTAACATGACAAGAACAACAGAACAAGAAAACATAACAAACAATAAAGTAAGTGAATTTCATCCGCAGGACTCCAACATTTCTTATCCTTACAGTAAACACTGAGGATTTACTAACTTTACTAAATACAGTTTAATTGCAATCAAAAGAAATCCAGCTTTAAAGAGGTTTTACACCAAATATCATTCATTTATATTTAAAAAAAATCTGATTAATATGACAATAGATTAAAGGGGATGGCCATTATTTTTACATTGATGGCCTATCCTTATAAAAAGTCAGAAATGTTTAATTGGCTGAGGTCCGACACCCTGCACCCCCGCCGATCAGCGGTTCTAGGTCCCGGCATAAAGCAGCCGGAAATGCTCAGCTCCGGCATTACTTTGTTACCTGACAGTGGTCATGGCCGGGTACTGCACATCTGCCTCCTATTGAAAGGAAGGCGGATGTGCAGTATCTGGCCGCGGCCACTATCAGAAGTCGGAGCCGTGCCGGAGCTGAGCATTTCCAGCTGCTTGCTGCCACCGCCGAGACCGGGGACAGCTGATAGGCGGGTGTGCAGGTTGATGGACCTCAGCCAATCAGATATTGATGACCTATTCTAAGGACGTAAAAATAGTGGACAACCCCTTTAAGAAATTCTTCCAAAATATTCACCAAACTGGGATGAATCATGGACAGTGTGGCTGCTATTGTACAATTTCCCTGCAGGGTCCCTACAGGAGAAATGGGGCATCTGTAAGCCACACTAGGTACAGGGAAATACCAAACTTACAGTGAAAGGGAAAGGGGAGATGGTGATCCCTGACCAAACCTACTGCTGGGCCCTGAGTTCCCTAACAGCCCTAGATAGGTTCTGTACCTGTGCGGTGAGCTGGATACCTTGCCCTAGGTTAAGCCTAATCTGAGCCCTAAGTAGGGAGCGGATGGGATGAGCACTTAGTCAACCCCACTAAGCTCTAAAGAAGACACAAGGATAACAAACACAGCAGGGAAACAACAACTTATCTCCAGATGCCTCAGGAAGAACTGAAAACAACAACCAAGTTACACCAGAGAAATGCGAGCTGACTGCTTGCACTGAAGACTTGTTAAGGGTAGAAGGTTTATCACCAGCACTGAGTAAGGGGAAATGAGGGTATATATAGACACCAAGGAAGTGCTGATGAAAAGCAGCTGAAAGCATGAACAACTCCACAGGGTCCTAAAGGGAAAGGGATGAAAGCAAAGCAGAGGAGATACATAGGATACCAAATACTTCAAGCAGGAATAATAGAAGGTCAAGGAGCAGTTTGTGCAGCCAAATGCTGCGACCTTCTATAGCCAGACACCACATGATTGTTTGTCACCTGTGACACTGTATAATCGACTTGGAGAGTCCTCCAGACAGAAAGAGATTATTCTTAAAAAGTCATTTTTTTATGTCTTTTAATGGGTTTCCATGTTGAAAGCTCAAATGTTTTTGTAAAGCATCTAAAAATGGGTTATATAAACCAGGTAGGTAGTAAGCATCATATCCCTAGTAAAAAGACACTTGAACTATTCCTCCCAACAACACCAATACACAAACATATTTGGCCAAGTATACAGTCGTTCTCAGTGAGATGAAGGAAGCAAGCCAGGGCCTCTGGCGGCAAATTATCTCTCGTCGGGACAAAGACTGTAAAATCCAACATGATGACTTCCCTCTTGATTAAGTGACATATGCTTAAATCAAGAAGGTAGGTAGGTTCCCAGTATACAAGATATGCCTTGACGTGGCTACTGGGCAGATACAGAAATGGCCATTTTTGTATGCTAAATACCTCAATTTTTCCTAGCTTACGTTAAGCAGTAATGCAGATCTATATTCTTACATTCATTGTTTGTATGCTTTAGCATTTCAGAGTGCAACTGTCTTCTTTTGTTTATAGATGTGAAGTCATCTATTATCCAAAAAAAGCAATGCCATATATTAGATAGGTGGTAGATCATAAAAAATTACATTATATGTTATCCAAGTAGCTTTACATGATTAAAAATGCCTAATAATATCTTAATATATTATAAAAACTGCTATGTCAAATATTGACAATTAATGCTGCTATATTATTCTTGATCACAGTGCCATACAGTTCCCCAATAGCAGGAAGATACTCAATACTAGTAACCTCCTCAGATCCATCAGATTTCAAACTTTAGGACGGGGCCACACAGGGATTAGTGCGAGTCCTCACATGACACTCGGCTCATGCTCGCAGCACAGCGGGAGCCAAGTGTCATGTGACTGTGGTCCGATCCTGCGATCAGACCACAGCTGCGGAGGGGAGGGCGGGATTTATCTCCCTATCTCTTCCGTGGCCGGCTGATACAAGAATCACACTTCCCTCCGCTGTAATGCAATGTTTCTCTCACCCCTATAGACTTGAATGGGTGCAAGCGAAACAGGACCGCATTGCACCGGCAGCATGCTGCGACTGTTTTCTCAGTCCGATTAGAGCTGAGAACAAAATCGTTCATGGGAGCTGCCCCATAGAGCAACATGGGTCCGAATGGAATGCAATTTTTATTTTTCCACTTGCTCCGTTTTACTCGCCGTGTGTGCTAGCCCTTACTGGTTGTTGCATGCCTTAATTGGTTTATTGTATGGGGTAGACCTTAGTGCAAGGGTTGGGAACCTTTTCGCCTGAGAGAGCCATGAACGCCACATATTTTAAAATGTAATTCAAGAGAGCCATACTCACCAGGGGGGAGGGTGAGTTGTGGAGCGGCTCAGAAGGTTCCAGGAGGCAGGGTAGGCGATGCTGTGGGCACGGAGGAGGGGGTGTCGCGGCTCAAGAGGGTCTGTGTGCGGAGGGTCGGCGATACTGCTGCAGGGTGATAGGGTGTCACAGCGGCGGGCGCAATTGATCTGCTGATGGGCTGCTTTGGATCTCCCACAGTTGACGAGATCGACTTCAAGAAAATGGCAGTGGCGCGTGCACAAATCGACGCGAGGACTTCAAGAAAATGGCCACTTAGTCCTATCTGCGCACACACAGTCTTCGCGCCATTTTCTTGAAGTCGATCTAGTCAACTGCAAGAGATTCAAAGCAGCCCACAGTCCGCCAGCTACTGTGGGTTCGCCGCCGTAACACCCCACGAAACCGCAGTATCACCAACCTTGTGCCACCACTGCCGCCCCGGTAAGCCATATGCGGTTTATATGATGCACCCCCATTTTTCCCCCAGTTTTGGGGGAAAGTAAATGCATCTTACAAATAAAAAAATACACTATTTCTTTATTAAAGATTTGTCTGCGAGCAAGATGCAGTTATCAAAGCAGCCACATCTGGCTCGCGAGCAATAGGTTCCCGACCCCTGTCTTAGTGGGTCACACACCCAGGTGTCTAAAGAGGCCCAAAGGGTTCTTGTCACAAAAGAAGGCTCCTATGATTCCTAAAAGATCTGAACACATTCCACCTCTACTTACCCCTTCTAGCCAAGTTATGGTGAAATGTTCCGAGCCCTTTGTGGCTTTGGTCTTGTCAAAGATGGTCCTGGAAGTTATGTGAACTTTCCACCCCCACCCCCCCCCAAAAAAAAAAAAAAATTGCACAAAGAAAAACAAGTTCTGTGGAAATATTAAGTAGTGACATTGGCATCATGCCATACAGAATAAAGTCCCAAAACATTTGTTCATAATAATGGGTATTTAACGAGAAAGTGAATTACTGCACTGCTTTTAAGTATATCCATGAATGGAAGAAATATTTCCGAAGCCTCACGTTTTTTGATGGGACTGACTAATGACGATTGTGATTCATGTCTGGCCAAAACCTGTCATTCTGATTTAGAGGGGAAAAAAAGGCTTTATTTTCCGTGTTTCCAATTTTCACCTACATGACTTACTGTTGCAATGGGGGGCAGAAAAAATGGGTCAAATTGCTAAATTGCAACCTTACACAAAATGTATTGCACTGGGAATGCTAGATTAGATGGTTGGAGATCAGCTTTGTCAGGCTGCCACTAGTGGGAGCTGGAGTCCTGCAGGGAAATACACTACACGGAGCTGAATAAGCCAGGAGGGGAACTCCCAGTGTGCTGAGCATCAACCGGAAAGCAAAAGTGGGGGATGGTTAGGCAGGCCGGGTCATACACCGTACGGGGAGAAGGAAGACCAGAGGAACGAGCAGAGACAGGGGTCGGGGTCTGGCCAAGGTCAGTACCAGAGAAAGCAACAGAGTGGGGATATAGGAGAGAGGGGAACAACTGGGGCTATTGTGGGAAGGAAGGAAGTGGGACAGAGGAATGGCAGAACGACTAGGGGACAGAATACAGACAGAGACCGAGGGCGCAGAGAGGGGACGGATCAGGATCACCCTTACAGGGACCAGCAATCACATGCAAAGTAGCGCTAAGCTTATAGCCGGCGCTGGTTCACCAGAGATGACAGTATTTAAAGCATCTAAGCTCTGGAAGTGAGACCCGAGAGAAGGCTCTGCCCCCTAGCCATGTGGACGGGGAGGAAGAACCATGACAAGCTTCCTGTGTAAGAGCAAGGTCAAGACGCAGCACACCGAGAAAAAAGATACAGTGGTAACGCATCAAGATGTATTAATACACAAGCAGGGGTTGGAAAATATAGGGGAAGCTTATCCCAAGGAAAAAATTTAGTTTTCTTAGTTCTCAACAGCAGCAATCAATAAGTTCTGGTCTACAAAACTTCAGGGAAGGGACACTCTATTAATTTGTGGCCCATGTGAACTACTAGGGGAAAGGATATGGACTTGTCAGAGTCTCCGTCCGTAGTCCTCAGCTACTAATCTGCATCTCAATAGGTTCCAGTCACCAAATTGCACAGTACACTAAGCTCAAACCTCTATTATCACAATCCCCACATTAAGTACCGCACAGTCAGACAGATGGCAACAGCCGGGCGTATTCGGGTCACCCGCGGCTGGCTGTCTTGTCTGGCGTCGTCTGAGGCTTGACCGGCGTGGGGTTTTTGCTGGATGGTGCGGGGCCTTGATAGACAGTGCGGGGGTCTTGCTGAACGGTGCGGGGGTCTTGCTGGACGCTGCAGGGGTCTTGCCGAACGGTGCGGGGGTCTTGCGGGATGGTGTGGGGATCTTGCGGGATTATGCGGGGGTCTTCGGAGTCTTGCTGGATGGTGCAGGGGTCTTGAGAGTGCGAGACTACCTGTTCCAATATTCTCCGGAGTCGTCCCTCTGCCACTCCAATCTTCTGCAGGGGAGACCTGCTTTTGCCTTTAGATCTGCACATCCGCGCGCTGCTTCTTCTTCTTTGCGCTAGAACTGCCTTTCCGGTCAGCTCCTGGGCTCTTCACTCTTCTTACTCTTCCCTTATCTGCTGCTGAATAAGGTCCGTCCCCTGGGAACTAATCCTACAGTATTGGATTCCTAGGGTACTAATTATCTTGCAACTATTCTGTCTTCGGCCAGCAGAGGGCAGTGTTGAATCATTAATCTCATAGGGCTGCACGGATCGCTGTGCCCATATTCCAACACTGTAATATGTCACCATTTTACTGGATGACT
This sequence comes from Anomaloglossus baeobatrachus, assembly GCF_048569485.1. NCBI lineage: Eukaryota > Metazoa > Chordata > Amphibia > Anura > Aromobatidae > Anomaloglossus > Anomaloglossus baeobatrachus. The sequence goes on from NC_134359.1 coordinate 29,129,951, forward strand.
GGTCACAGATCTGACATTTACATGATAATGTGGTTATTAAAAAAAAATCTCACCTCCTGGAAAAGTTTTTATAAAGTTGGCAAGAATGGTTCAAGACAATCAAATTTGGGTTGTATTAAATTTGTTCTTTTTAGAGACATTTTAAATGGCCTTTAAGGATGTATTTGGGCACCGAGTAGTTGGATTGTTTGGACCATGAAAATCAACAAAGGATGGCAGTGCTCCAAAATTATTCCAATAGCAGAAAGTCTGAACTTTTTTGCCCATTGCAAAGTTTTTGTTCTTCTAGTTTAAACTATTTAGTGCACCATTGGTGGTGGTGGTGGTGGGGTGTGAATAGGAGGTGTTGAAAAGAGCATAATCAGACCTAGGAAGTTACTGGTAAACATGTTTTTATTTAGCTGGCCTGCCCCATCTATGTCCCATACCCGTCCCCTATATATCGCTCGGGACAGAGGATTTGCTAGAGAATGGTTATATTTTGGGGGGCTACTGCAGAACCCAAGATATTTGCAAACCCTTCCAAGAGTTCGGGAGGTTTCCTCTTTTTCCGGTTGAGTGACCACGTTTGGTGGGACACCATAATTCACCTACAAGTAACAAAAACTTCATCTGCAATTTATGATTTTTCCAATCACAGAAATGTAGATCAGGTAGGCTGACCAGTGGGAGCAATATGCGGGAGCAATTAAAGGGGTTATCCAGGACTTTGGTAATTTTTTGCAATGGGGCTGAGAACTTAACTATTCTATCCGGCAAAGATCTCTGCCACTGAGTCTCCTTCCGGTGATGTAACATCAACAGAGCAGCTTCTCTTCTTCCACGCCTCTCTGTTGGCGGTGCGTCACTGTTAATATCATGTTGATTGACAGCCAGCTCCGCACTGCATAATTGCGGGACGCCGGCTGTCAATCAGTATAATGTCGGCAGTGATGCCCTGTCAAAAACAGACTGAAAAGAGAAAGCGCTGCTCTACTGACATGAAATAAAGCAGAGGAGTCATCGCCTGAGGCAGCAGAGGTCATTGCCAGGCACAACAGACAGTTAGCAACTACTTGGCTGTAAGTTCTTAACCCCATAGCAAAAAAATAGACAAGGTCCCAGATAACCCCTTTAAATATAAATATTGTTTCTGTAAATTGACTAAGTTAATTCTGTAGACCTTTAATAGACCTACAATAGCGTAACCTTCACTAGAACTAGTGTAGATACTCTAAAATTCCAAAACCGCTCTGCATAGGCAGTAAGTGGCAAAAAAATAACAAAAATATCATTATGTAGCTAATAAATTGCCAGTGTTGCTGTCATTGACAGTCATGTGGTTTCTGGCCATAAAAGATCACAGCGTTTAACTGTGCAATATGCTCTCTGACTTTCAATTGTTTCTGCTGTCAGTATTCATTGTAATAATTAGCTTTCCTGCTGATTCATCTCTCCCCTTTTTGGACCCAGCAGGAGCTAGCCTTCCACCCAGCTGCTGACCATTAACATTATCTTGGTTCTTATCTACACCTTCCTTTTGACTGGTGCTGGTGATATTCTTCAGTTTATTCAAGCCCTGGGTGCAAGCAGGTGGCTTGTACTCCTCTGTGGTATCGTTTCAGAAAGCTGTGCTGAACTCCTACCTAAATCATCTGTAGATAAGTAATTCATGCTTTTCCCCTTGTGTGTCCTCCTTGTGTCTTCTATAGTTGTTTAGTGGGGTTGACAAAGAGCTCATCCCATCCATTACCTATTTAGGGCCCAACCCTAGGGATACTAGGGTCAGGTATCCGACTCAGCGCATAGGTGAAGAACCTATATAGGGTGGTGAGGGACCCTAGGGACCAGCACTAGGGATAACTGGGGTCAGGTATCCGACTCGGCGCATAGGTGCAGAACCTATCTAAGGTGGTGAGGGACCAGCAGTAGGTTTGGTCAGGGATCACCATTTCTTCCTTCCCTAGTTGCAGGGTTCCCCTTCCCTTTCACCATTCACTTGGTGCTCCCCCATACCTAGCATGACAGATGGGGGTTCAGGAACTCCAGTTTAGTTCTACATGGGGGTTTCAGGGTTATCATAGTAATTTAGGAAGGAACCCAGTGCCCAACAGAAGGATTCGTCAGGGCTAACATCTCCCCCTTCACTAGACACAGGGTCTCCCTTCCCTTCCCTTTTGCCGTATGCTAGGTACATTTGATTCCACTTATATCTGTGGACAAGCAGTAGGTTTCGTCAGGGGTCACCATCTTCTCTTTCCCTAAACACGGGGGTCACCTTCCCTTCCCTTTCGCTGTGCTCTTGGTACTTCCTCGTACCTAGCGTCACAGTTGCCACCATTTTGGTGCTACCCAAAAGTCTCATTTTATGACCCTTCGTAGAGTCTTGTTCTGACCTGTATATATTGATCTGTCTATTATGTGGGTGGCCTTGACCCCAGATTTTTATGACCATTATATAGAAAGTGGCTGATATTTGAGATTACCATGAAGACGCTACCTGGAAATTCTGGATACAAAGTAGATGATATTGGCTCCGTAGCGCGATGCTCCTCTCCAGTGTCCGGATCAAGATATTAACCAATACATATCCTAAATATTATATCATATTCTCCACTAATTCCTTTTCCACCATTCTCAGCTCCTTATTACCTTGTAATAAAGGATTAAAAGTTATATTTGGCTTCGCTTCCATCCTTCCTTGGAGTCCATGGCTGTTATTACGGAGTTCTTTGAACTTTATCCACCTTACACAACTTAATAGGAACATTCTGCTATTGCCAAGCTGGTACCGGACCATGTAGAGGGGAATTGTATGGTTCATACCAACCACTGGTTCCGGTACAACGGCGTTGGACAGAATTTGTTACAAGGACCATAGATTTAATTTCTCGGTGTCATTCGTCTTCATTGAATGTCAACGTCTTCGCATTTCGTGACTTTTGCTGTTTTTAGAACGAAGGTGCCTTTAAAGTTGTTTTGATTGAAAAATGTTCACAGAATTGCAAGTTTGGAACTTTAAAGAACGTTCTCTCTTCAAAGTTACGCTTGGCCTAATTGTGTTTCTAAAATAATATATCCGAGATCCAACGAGGGGAATGTGGTCACAAAGCTGGTGCCCAATCCCTTCAATTTACGTTGCTTTGGTTTGGCTAAGCTTGAAAAGTTCTTGGAGAGGAGAACTGCGGCTCGTGAGCATTATAATTGGGGGAATGTTTCCGAGGCTTCAGATATTGTATATAACCCGTGTGAGATGATAATCAGCCGGCAGAGTGTGAAACGCACGGCAGACCCAGCTTACACCCAGGACTTTGTTTTGATATGTTGTAGCCACTGGTAAGTAATTTTGATCGGTGGAGGTCCAATCGCTCAAATAAACGGACGGAATAAACCAACCTTTCCGAGCGCAGTGCCTCTGTACACCAATATACTTGTGCTTGACGTTCAGTGATTGCCTAAGCCCCTGCTTTACAGGGATAAGGTGGACATCTCTTAAAACCCATAAACCAAGACTGCAAAATATCAAAACTTTTCTAATAGTTGAATTACTTTGTGGCACCATTTCTATTAGGATATATAAACACGCTTTCTCCAAAGAACGTTCTCCAGATAAGTGGGGGGTCTGATGATGCCTCAATCATTGACTATGTAGAAATGCTTACAGACATCAGCAGCTATAGTCTGCCTACATAACCTCCGAAGAAGTGATACAAAGTTACATTTATTACTGAGAATCTTTGTTCAATCTATGTGGGAAGATGAGTAACTATACAAATGCATTACATTAGTTATAATTAACTATTTCTTGCGTTAACTCCTGTATTATACTCCAGAGCTTCACTCACTATTCTGCTGCTGCAGTCACTGTGTACACACATTACATTACTGATCCTGTACTGATCCTGAGTTACCTTCTGTATTATATTCCAGAGCTGCACTCACTGTTCTGCTGGTGCAGTCACTTTGTACATACACATTAATTACTTATCCTGTACTGATCCTGATTTACATTTTGTATTATACTCCAGAGCTGTACTCACTATTCTTCTGGTGCAGTCACTGTGTACATAATTACACTACTTATCCTGTACTGATCCTGAGTTACATCCTGTATTATACTCCAGAGCTGCACTCACTATTCTGCTGGTGGAGTCACTGTGTACACACATTACATTACTGATCCTGAGTTACCTCCTGTATTATACTCCAGAGCTGCACTCACTATTCTGCTGGTACAGTCACTGTGTACATACACATTAATTACTTATCCTGTACTGATCCTGATTTACATTTTGTATTATACTCCAGAGCTGTACTCACTATTCTTCTGGCGCAGTCACTGTGTACATAATTACACTACTTATCCTGTACTGATCCTGAGTTACATCCTGTATTATATTCCAGAGCTGCACTCACTATTCTGCTGCTGCAGTCAGTGTATATACATTACATTACTGATCCTGAGTTTTCTCCTGTATTATACTCCAGAGCTGCACTCACTATTCTGCTGGTGCAGTCACTATGTACATACATTACATTACTGATCCTGTACTGATCCTGAGTCACATCCTGTATTATACTCCAGAGCTGCACTCACTATTCTGCTGGTGCAGTCTCTGTGTACATATATTACATTACTGATCCTGAGTTACCTCCTTTTATTATACTCCAGAGCTGCACTCACTATTCTGCTAGTACAGTCACTGTGTACATACATTACTAATCCTGTACTGATCCTGAGTTACATCCTGTATTACACTCCAGAGCTGAACTCACTATTCTGCTGGTGCAGTATTTTGTGCATATTTTGCATTACTCAATATTACAAGCAACTATAAGAAACTTTACAATATATCAAATATATATTTCTCCCCTCATGAGCCAATTTTTCTCCTCCCCTTCCTTCTTAGCACATCTCTCACTTGGCCAGAATATGACAGAGTTGACCATTATCTGGAGAATCAGATTACCACCATCTATTTTAGCCAATTAATACTTCTTTCTTTGTCGTGTTTTTCATGTATTTGGAGTGGCTATTATGAATTTGTATTAATCTTGCAATATGCTTTCTTTGAATAGATTACCCAATTATGGAATATGCACCTGTTGGATTTATTTGCGTTGTATAGCATTACTGTTGAAGTGTAGGTCTTAATTCAGCACTAAAATGAGATTAAAGAGGAACTGTCATCAGTAAAGAAGTGACCAGTTTTACATCTGTTTTATTTTCCTTGTTTCCCTGAGTATTCTGTTTTTTATTTTGCAAAAATTCATCATACGGTTCCAGAGATATGGGCCTTTTTATTAAGTGTAGACTTTCATGGTGTTTGTAAAAGGGCGTGTCATAGTACAGAGCAACCCCAGAAAATCCTGTGAGCCACACCCCTTTTCAATAGATCATAAAAAGTAGCACTGAATACAAAGGCCCATATCTCTGCAACCGTATGGTAGATTTTCATAAAACAAAATACAGAATACTCAGAAGAACATTGGAAATATAATAGGAGCAAAAACTGTTGACTTTAAATCTGGTGACAGGTTCCCTTTAACACTTAATACATAGAAGCAGCACCATTTCCCAACCTCTCACCCTGCTCCTTCCTCCTCCTCCCTCATCCTCTTTCTATAGGCCTCAATAGACCACTGTAATGTGATCACTCAATGTGTTAGTAGTATGTATTGTCTTGACTAGGATGGATTTTTGAAGTTTTTGGATGCTGGGAGCAAAGTGGCTCATGAATTAATAAATAAGCAGATTTCTTTGATAAGATATAATACAACGTCTCCCATTTTTTTCTTATTGATTTTCATGTTTAAACGTCAGTGACCATTTAATATGTATTAACCACTTTACAAGGATGTATCTATTTCCCATTGTGTACCAGTAACAATACAATTTTCCTTCCAGGTTTAAATGCAGATGGCTTGTACAGAGTCAGTGGGAACCTGTCAACAATACAGAAGTTGCGATTCGTTGTGAATCAGGGTGAGTTAATCCTCACGCATACAGACATGTTTTGACTTTTCCATGATGCAGCCTTGTTATTCCTGGAATATAGACTCTCATTCTCTTGTTCTGACATTTTTTTTTTCTTTTGCATTGCAATTTTGATCAATGTTTGGATTCTTGTATTAAGCCTTTGATGATAATGTGCGCAGCTTATCTGGAAATGAAAGGAAAAAAGTTTATTGGTGAGCGTTTGAACTTTTCTGAGGAATAATGGCCACAGGGGAAGACATTTCCTGGAAATTGATGATTGTCTTGTAGAGCGAGCTAAAAAGCCCATGGCTGGGTCTGCTCTGTCATTAAGTGCAGGAAGTGCCCACCCTATAGGTTTGTCCAGCTATTGTGAGAATTCTCTGCCAATTAGACCCTCCACCACTAGAAAATGACTTTAAGCAGCACATTATGCCTTTTCGGCCAATCTCATTCAATGGTTAAGTGAAGAATGTTATTCACTTCTGTGGTTTGTTTTTTTGTGGTTCCTACTGAGATTGTGGCCACTTAACACTTCTAAATATGTTCGATTTTCAACAATGACTTCCAATTGGTGGCCTTTCTGGGCCTGTAGACATAATTTTACTGTGTCTGTGATTAGATGTTATGTTTGTTTGTTCTTGTAGCCTATATGTATATGTCATGGGTGTGTACGGATGGTATAGGGGCTCCTAGGCTGACCCTAAGGGGTTCTTTGCACGTTGCGACATCGCTACTGCGATATCGTCGGGGTCAAATCGAAAGTGACGCACATCCGGCGCCGGTAACGACGTCGCAACGTGTAAAGCCTAGAAGCACCGATAAACGATCGCAAAAGCGTCGAAAATCGGTGATCTGTGTAGTGTCGGTCATTTCCATAATATCGCTGCAGCAACAGGTACGATGTTGTTCCTCGTTCCTGCGGCAGCACACATCGCTGTGTATGAAGCCACAGGAGCGAGGAACATCTCCTTACCTGCGTCCCACCTGCAATGCGGAAGGAAGGAGGTGGGCGGGATGTTTACGTCCCGCTCATCTCCGCCCCTCCGCTTCTATTGGCCGCCTGCCGTGTGACGTCGCTATGACGCCGCACGACCCGCCCCCTTAGGAAGGAGGCAGGTTGCCGGCCAGAGCGACGTCGCAGGGCAGGTAAGTGCGTGTGAAGCTGCCGTAGCGATAATGTTCGCTACGGCAGCTATCACAAGATATCGCATCTGCGACGGGGGCGGGGACTATCGCGCTCGGCATCGCTACAATCAGCTAGCGATGTCGCAGCGTGCAAAGTACCCCGAAGACTGGTGCCCCTGTCCCTTACCTTGAATGTAGACTTGATGGTAGACCGGCTCGAGCCTCCAACGTCGTCCTTTCTCCTGTCCAAGCTCTGATACTACTCCCCACCACCCAGGGAGTGGGCTGGGAACCCAGTAACCAAAACTCCACAAATAGGCACAGACAAGAGTAAACGAACACTTGTGATTACTGCACTCTAACACAAAGTAGGGACAGTATGTGAACTGGGGAGTAATGCAAAAGGGGTAGGAAATAACTACACAACTGGAAAACTTACACACCGCGCTGAACCGCAAACTGAAGAACACCATAGGACTGGATAACAACAGGAACCAAGGAAGCAGAAGCTATATCTGGCTCTCAGCCCCATAATCCACAACCTTATAAAGACTGGAGATGGTGATCACCAGCCTGAGCTCCCAGTAGCTGATCACAGGCCAGCAGAAATTAACTCTCGCTGTACTATAGACCAGTGAAGCAGAACCAGCAGACACCCATGACAGGCTGTGCAACTAAAGAATCCCAGGCAGTTTGTTGGACTCTGCAGTGTGAACAGAGTCCAATGCCACAATGACACCTAGCAAATGAAATGCAGAACAGCGCATGACAGTATAATAGAGTTGTCTCATGTGATAAGGGCATTGCTATTTCTTCTATGGTTTTGTTGCCTAATTGAAGGAAATAATTTCTTTAAAAGGTTTTGTGAATGTTAGTTATGTTTTGGCTGCTGGGAGGCTCCCTCTGGTGGCCAGGAATGGTTTGGACTTGGACCAGGTGTGTTGTGCAGTGGGTGTTTCCTTTGCTAATTCTCTGCTTTTTTAAATCCTGGTCTGATTGCAGGCTGTTGCCGAATGTCAGTTGTTCTTTGTATCTCTAGCCTGCTTCATCTTGCTCTACACCACATTTTCCCCAGATAAGTGCTTGCTCTTTATTTATTGTCTGGTTCTTTTGCTTATTTGGGTTTGTCATTTGCTGTGGTTGTTTTTCAGTTTATTTGCTTGCCGGGATTTTCCCCCTCAGTGGTTTGTTGGGGAACTCCCTGCAGTTCTTTGTGGAGTATAGCTCCTTTGGGTCCATGTGTTTGTGGCTTGTTGACTTTGTTATGATTCTTGTTTTCTGTTCATTGGTATGACAAGGGCACCTGGTATAGGACGGAGTTCAGATCGTGCGATCTGAGGGCCTTTTTGTACTATCAGGAAGTTGGTATTTTGCAGGGTTTTTCTCTGGCCACCATCAGTCCCTTTCCTGTCCTTTCCTATTTTAGTCAGCGGGCGCCTCACCTTTTGCTAATCCTGTCATCTACCTGTGTATTGTGTTTTTCCTATATCACCGCAGTCTTTGAATGTGGGGGGCTTGCTATTCTTGTCTATTTTCTGAGGCAGAGAGTTATTCATCTTTCCTACCTTTAGGATAGTTAGTTCTCCGGCTGGGCTCGCGGTGCACAGGATGTTAGTTCACCCCTCGGCTACTTCTAGTTGTGTTGGTTAGTAGGGGTTGGCGACCAGATTAGTTGCCAATGCTCTTGTCACCTTTTGCAAATGATTTGTGTTGGTCTTCCATGGTTCCGGATCATAACAAAAAGGTTTATACAAGTATAAGCACAAGCTAATGAATCCAATGGACTACATGGATCCTCGTTTGGCCAACAACTTTACCAGAAAGGCTTGTCTCCTAGATTGAGCAAAATTACAAGGTGTTGTAATTAGTGATGAGCAAATCTGTGGAAGTTCGGTTCGGTGGATTCAGCGAAACTTTAGAAAAAGTTCAATTTGGGACACGGATTTTACCTGATCTTCATTTGAAGTCACTGAATGGCAGTTGGGGTCTGTGCCCACATGTTGCCAACCATAAACAAATCACTTCCAGGGGAGGGTGGCCATGTTTTTTCAATATTTTTGGGGGGTGCACACAACATCCTGTTGTTACCCCCAGTGCGAGCCAATGAAACGCTGCAAGCGGCTCTTGCAGGGCCGAGCACCAAAAATACCTAAGTACAGCAATGCTCGCACGAGATGTTTGCATACGTAAAGCACCCGATCTCCGAACCCAAACTCTGTTTTTTAAGAAAAGTCTGTGTTCGGTACAGACAAACACCGAACCTTGGGTTTGCTTATCTCCTAGTTATAATCCAAAATGCTCCATACTTTGACGTTGGAGAGTGACAGTGTAATGGGATACTATAGGGAATAAGGTGGAACAGGGTTCCTAAACTGACCCTATGACTAAGGACCCTGTGCTGTCCCTTATCCTGACGGTAGACTTTGTGGTAGTCTGGGTCGAGCCTCCAGCGTGACCCTCTCTCCTATCCAGGCCCTAACAACTGTGCTGTCATGTCCTCACTGGATTCCGCTCCTGCGACTTCTGCTTCAGTCACCAGGTGCTGCTGGATTCCCGCCATGAACTGTGCTAGTGAAAGTAGAGGAGTCGGGGCAAGTGGCTCTGGTGGACGTAGGCTCCACTCATCCACTAAGCTGGGTTTCCCTAGGACATGTGTGACGCCCTGGGCAAGCCAGGGGTCACAGGTCATTACACCACCACACCCTACATCCCCAGTTAGGCACATCAGCTAACCCCAAAAATCCTTGTTGCCTTCCTCCAGAGGCTGATGTTCACACCAGGGGGTGGGCCAGGCGGTTGGCTCCGCCCACCGAGGAGTTCACAGCTCTGGAGGCGGGAAAAACCAGGCAGATAGAGTGTGGAGTTTGAAGAGAGTTGAAGTCTAGCTGAGGGCTAGAGAGGGTTTTAGCTCAAGGAGAGCTTGAGTAAACAGTGAAAGTGAAGTGAAGAAAGTAAAGTGGCAAAGGAAGAAGGTAAGAGTAGTAGTGACAGAAAAGAAACAGTTTGTAAAGTCTGAAGTTGGTCCGGGTGTGTGCCCCGGGCTGAGAGACAGCAAGGTCAGCAGACGGCGGTGACTGTCTGGAGGGGTGACTGCTCGGAGGTCACTGGAAGGACCGCGGACGGGTGGTGACCCGGCGGTTTGGAGCAGTGTACAAGGAACAGTCAGCACCAGGGCAGGGGCCTCTCGGATCCCTGCAAGGCTAGGAGTCGCCATAATTTGCCAAATCCGTCAGTGAAGGGGACGACCGTCTCCAAACAACCAAGTCCCGATTGAAGGCAACAGTCCAACCATTAAAGGAGAGACACCGCCACCGCCAGGGCACCAGTTTCTCAGGGCCAGCGCCTGCGGGCAAAGATTAGGGCTCCTCCAGCCCATATCCAAGCTGGGGAGCGGGTTACCGGTGGGAACCCATCGCAACCATCATCAACATAGGTGCAGGACAGAGGGACCGTCACCGTCACCTTCTGGGGAAAGCAAGTGCAGCCGTCCGTGGGAACCGTCTTTCAAGCCGTGTGGTTTACCGAGAACTGTGTCACCGTCTCAGGCTGAGTGAGTACCACAGTGCCGCAAGGCACAGCGCTGCCCCCGCGTCCCTGCGCCCACCAGGCCCTGCATCTCCCACCTCATCACTGGGCCCCGGGATCACCAACCCCTACCCACGGAGGGGCAACACAACAACTTGCTGCGTCACACCATCACTCCCGGGATCCCCATACAGAGCAGCGGTGGTGTCAACAAATCACCACAATCGTGGGTGGCATCACGGACAATAGACTATATCCCAAAACCCAATCCCCTTTCACTCACGGGCGAGGAGCGCCGCTCGAGAACCCCCAGGATCCGGCCCACAGCTCGAGCCACCACTGAGCAGCAGCAGCCGGACCCGAGCAGAGGGGTGAGCGCAGTGCTGACACCCTCCTCTCCGCCCGCGACACATGCTTTACCACTGGCTGACTGTAGGTGGCTTGTGTCTTCCAGCTGAAGTTACCACCATTCAGCTACAGCCAATGGGAAGACACCACACTCTTCTTATTCCTCCTCTTGTCTGCTGACCACTGCCAGAGATAGTTTTGTATTCCTGCTAGTGTCTGATTCCTGTTCTGACTATTGATCCCTGTGTTGACTTCTTCCTGCTCTTTGACTATTCTCCTGCCTGCCGTTTTTGCACCTCACTGCCATCTTCGGTTTTGACCTCTGCCTGATTTCCTGACTACCCTCCTGCCTGCCGATTTTGTCTCTTTTTGTGCCTCCTGGTTTAAAGGACAGGTAGGTTTCAGCATAAATGAAAAATAGCCTAAGGCCCTGTGCGCACTAGACTTTTTTGCTGCATTTTTAGCAGTGTTTTTGTGCTGAAAACGCTGGGACATTGCTTCCCCAGCAATTTCTATGGGTTTTCAGAAGTGCTGTCCGCACACAGCATTATTTTGTAGCTGCGTTTTTGTGGTGACCACAAAAACGCAGCATGTCAATTATTTCTGCGTTTTTCACTCATTGAATGCAGTGCACAAAAACGCAGCCAAAAACGCGGTAAAATGCGGTAAAAACGCTGTGTTTCTTTGCCGCGGGTGCGTTTTTTGCGGACAAAAACGCACAAAACACGCACCGTGAAAAAATGCCTAGTGCGCACCTAGCCTAAAGGCCACTTTACACACTGCGATATCAGTACCGATATCGCCAGCGTGCGTACCCGCCCCCATCAGTTGTGCGACACAGGCAAATTTCTGCCCGTGTCGCACAACATCGCCCGGACCCGTCACACTACTTACCTTCCCTGTGACGTCGCTGTGACCGGCGAACCGCCTCCTTTCTAAGGGGGGCGGTTCGTTCAACGTCACAGCGACGTCACAGCAGCGTCACTGAACCGCCGCCCGATAGAAGCGGAGGGGCGGAGATGAGCGGGACGAACATCCCGCCCACCTCCTTCCTTCCGCATTGTGGCCGGGAGGCAGGTAAGGAGAGCTTCCTCATTCCTGCGGTGTCACACGGAGCGATGTGTGCTGCCGCAGGAACGAGGAACAACTTCGTTACTGCTGCAGTAACGATATTTGAGAATAGACCCCCATGTCACCGATGAGCGATTTTGCACGTTCTTGCGACGATGCAAAATCGTTTATAAATGTCAAGCGCAACGGCATTGCTACAGCGGCCGGATGTGCGTCACAAAATCCGTGACCCCAACGACTTCGCATTAGCGATATCGTAGCGTGTAAAGCCCGCTTTAGGCTGCTCTGGTGGTGCCTCAACAGATAAAGTTGTCAGAAAGCACTTGAGATAGTAAAATACTGAATGTGGTTTTATTCATTGGGTTTCGTAGTGTACTTGCTTCATCAGGAGAAGTGCAAGTCTTGTGATTTTGATTTGCGTTACTCCAGAAGAAGTGAGAGGACTTCAAAATGCATTGGGAATAAAGCCACATTACTATTTCGCTTTCTCAAGGCAACTTGATCTGTTGAGACGTCAGCCACACAACATATCTGCTTCTCCATATCTACTCATCTCTAAAAGCTACTTTACACGCTGCGATATCGGTCCCGATATCGCTAGCGTGGGTACCCGCCCCCATCTGTTGTGCGACACGGGCAAATCGCTGCAACATCGTGCAGACCTGTCACACATACTTACCTGCCCGGCGACGTTGCTGTGACTGGCGAACCGCCTCCTTCCTAAGGGGGTGGTCCGTGCGGCGTCACAGCGACGTCACTGAGCGGCCGCCCAATAGAAGCGGAGGGGCGGAGATGAGTGGCCGGAACATCCCGCCCACCTCCTTCCTTCCTCATAGCGGCCGGCGGCAGGTAAGGAGAGGTTCCTCGTTCCTGCGGCGTCACACATAGCGATGTGTGCTGCTGCAGGAGCGACGAACTACATCGTTACTGCTGCAGTAACGATAATCGAGAATGGACCCCCATGTCACCGATGAGCGATTTTGCACGTTTTTGCAACAATGCAAAATCGCTCATCGGTGTCACACGCAGCAACATCGCTAATGCGGCCGGATGTGCGTCACAAATTCCGTGACCCCAACGACTCCGCATTAGCGATGTCGCAGCGTGTAAAGCCCCCTTTAGTCTACCAACCTGCAAAGTAGCAGCTGGACCTTTTATTACTGAGGTCTTCCAAGTTTTGTGCTTTCTCACAACACCACCAGATGAGCAGGTTCTGTACTTTACAACACCGGTTGTCTGAATAGCGCCCTACCTTGTGCATCTTTGTTCTTCCAATTTATATTGAAACTTGTCATTCTAACTTTCTTGCATATGTCTAGATGAACTTCCTATGTCCTAAAAATGGCTGGTACGTGCACCGATCAGCAGTAAGATCATTGGTGCCATCTTAACTAGGTCAATCAATCGATTTGTTTTACAAATATAATTGGTGCATGCGTTGTACAGCCTTAAAATGTAAGCACTATCTTGCATATGGAAAGTTCCATTTTACATGATAAATACAGTGGGTAGAGAAAGTATTCAGACCCCTTGAAATTTTTCTCGCTTTGTTTTATTGCAGCCATTTGGTAGATTCAAAAATATAATTTTTTTCTCATTAATGTACACTCTGCACCCCATCCTGTCAGACAACATCAGAAATGTAGAATTTTTTGCAAATTTAATAAACAAGAAAAACTGAAATATCACATGGTCATAAGTATTCAGACCCTTTGCTCAGACACTCATATTTGTCACATGCTGCCCATTTCCTTGTGCTCCTCCTTGGGATTTGGACTCAATTCTTGAATATTATAACATTACAAGTCATGGATACTAAATTCTGTAATGAGACGTTGATCCAGGCAACATATCTGATGTATGTGGCGTCAAGATGGAATTATCCCCCTAACATGGAGAAATTAGCATCTCCTCTGGTTTTTGCCTTCTTCTGGCTCAACATGTTAAGTCCATTTAGTTCAACCTATGACTTATGTCTTCAACCTAAAAAACTTTAAAGATAGATAGCCTTCTGATTGAGCACTCCTGCTCTTCAGCCTCAGGCTACTTTAATTCTCCATTTGCAAGTTCCTATCCACCCATAAATTGAAGGTTTTTTAACCCAAAGAGAAGCATTCGTTTGATAGGGGCCCAACAAAAATAGGTCATCTTGCCGTTGGCTGTTGGGATCACATAAAACTGGCCAATTTTGTGTGTCAAGTATCTCAATTTTTACATGTTTTTCATAGCAGTAATGCATATCTATATTCCCATATTCATTGTTCCACATATACAGTTAGGTCCAGAAATATTTGGACAGTGACACAATTTTCGCGAGTTGGGTTCTGCATGCCACCACATTGGATTTGAAATGAAATCTCTACAACAGAATTCAAGTGCAGATTGTAACGTTTAATTTGAAGGTTTGAACAAAAATATCTGATAGAAATTGTAGGAATTGTGCACATTTCTTTACAAACACTCCACATTTTAGGAGGTCAAAAGTAATTGGACAAATAAACCAAACCCAAACAAAATATTTTTATTTTCAATATTTTGTTGCAAATCCTTTGGAGGCAATCACTGCCTTAAGTCTGGAACCCATGGACATCACCAAACGCTGGGTTTCCTCCTTCTTAATGCTTTGCCAGGCCTTTACAGCCGCAGCCTTAAGGTCTTGCTTGTTTGTGGGTCTTTTTGTCTTAAGTCTGGATTTGAGCAAGTGAAATGCATGCTCAATTGGGTTAAGATCTGGTGATTGACTTGGCCATTGCAGAATGTTCCACTTTTTTGCACTCATGAACTCCTGGGTAGCTTTGGCTGTATGCTTGGGGTCATTGTCCATCTGTACTATGAAGCGCCGTCCGATCAACTTTGCGGCATTTGGCTGAATCTGGGCTGAAAGTATATCCCGGTACACTTCAGAATTCATCCGGCTACTCTTGTCTGCTGTTATGTCATCAATAAACACAAGTGACCCAGTGCCATTGAAAGCCATGCATGCCCATGCCATCACGTTGCCTCCACCATGTTTTACAGAGGATGTGGTGTGCCTTGGATCATGTCCCGTTCCCTTTCTTCTCCAAACTTTTTTCTTCCCATCATTCTGGTACAGGTTGATCTTTGTCTCATCTGTCCATAGAATACTTTTCCAGAACTGAGCTGGCTTCATGAGGTGTTTTTCAGCAAATTTAACTCTGGCCTGTCTATTTTTGGAATTGATGAATGGTTTGCATCTAGATGTGAACCCTTTGTATTTACTTTCATGGAGTCTTCTCTTTACTGTTGACTTAGAGACAGATACACCTACTTCACTCAGAGTGTTCTGGACTTCAGTTGATGTTGTGAACGGGTTCTTCTTCACCAAAGAAAGTATGCGGCGATCATCCACCACTGTTGTCATCCGTGGACGCCCAGGCCTTTTTGAGTTCCCAAGCTCACCAGTCAATTCCTTTTTTCTCAGAATGTACCCGACTGTTGATTTTGCTACTCCAAGCATGTCTGCTATCTCTCTGATGGATTTTTTCTTTTTTTTCAGCCTCAGGATGTTCTGCTTCACCTCAATTGAGAGTTCCTTAGACCGCATGTTGTCTGGTCACAGCAACAGCTTCCAAATGCAAAACCACACACCTGTAATCAACCCCAGACCTTTTAACTACTTAATTGATTACAGGTTAACGAGGGAGACGCCTTCAGAGTTAATTGCAGCCCTTAGAGTCCCTTGTCCAATTACTTTTGGTCCCTTGAAAAAGAGGAGGCTATGCATTACAGAGCTATGATTCCTAAACCCTTTCTCCGATTTGGATGTGAAAACTCTCATATTGCAGCTGGGAGTGTGCACTTTCAGCCCATATTATATATATAATTGTATTTCTGAACATGTTTTTGTAAACAGCTAAAATAACAAAACTTGTGTCACTGTCCAAATATTTCTGGACCTAACTGTATTAGCGCTATAGAGTGCAACTGTCTCCCTTTTGTTAGATACTGTAGATATTTTGAGTATTTTTGTGATGCTCTACACTGTGGCATAGTGTGATGCTATTCACTAGGTGGCGCTAGATACTACTTGCGTGCAGTGTGAATGGAGAGGAAGTCAAACAAGCTGGGATCAGGAACCAGGAGGACATGACAGGACACAGGGAGCAGGCAGAGATGAGGTAGAGGTACAGGCCGAGGGTCATGAATCCAGGAGAGTACATATAGGATACAGGGAGCAGGAGGAGACGTGGTCAGGAGAAGGTCCGAGGTCAGAAGCCAGGAGGTAACGACAAAGTTAGGGGAGGGCAAAACTGAGTTAACAACAGTCCAGGGTTGAGAAACGAAGATCAGATAACTGTAATCCTGCAAACAGGAGCCAAAAGCACTTACTGTGGAACCAGGAAATACGACTGGCAACATTCCGGGCGAGCATGCTCCCTGATGAAGCAGAGTAAACACCCGGAACGAGGAGCGTCTGAGTGAGCTCCCCCAGCACCACCGTAGGACCCATTGCTGATAAACAACCCATCCAACGGAGCTCAAGACAAACAGCAGAGCATCTGACCCTGCAAAATGCTCTGCGTGATGGAACAGGCAAGTACCGGCTCTGCAGGAGAGCATGGCAGAACATCACAGAGCACAAGATGCTCCGCACATCGGAACCGTGCCAATTTTTTTGTAAATGTAGTTGCAATATTAAATGTTATGTTACATTTTTTAAGAATTCAGACTAAAAATATAAGTAATTTCAATTGTATTTTACTTGTATTCTTCAAGATGAATTTTATATCCTATTATAGGTAACTAAATACGATTTATCACGGATTTCGAACCTTCTGAACGAGTGTTGAGCTGTAATGTTTCCTTTAATTCCTTTCACGCGGAGTTTATTTTTTTTTGCACTACAAGCCATTGATAATAAACTATATTGGTTACGTGAGATAAGATTATCTTAGCGCGATGATTTATATTTTCTATTAAAGCTCTGAAATCATATGACCAAAAGTAAAAAGTACTAGTGGTTCCAGTTTCTCCAAACTTTTATCGTGTCTTTGCATTGATTGAGTGAGCCTTTGTGTATTACCACATTCCACGAGTAAGAATCATTCACATTACTGGGGATTGTAGGAAATTGCTTAAACTCAGTTTTGTTTTTTTTTCTATAAAACTAGGTATTTCTGAAGATTTATATAGATGATATATAGCAAACACAACAATGGAATTTCATGCATTCTAAAGTATCATGCCTAGTGAAAAAAAATCTGGATAACTCTGCCCTAGATGAACCCTGGAGGCTCGGAGCCAGATCCTACTAGCGAGATATATACATATTTTTTTTTTTACATTTTATATGGTATTTTCCAATGTGGAGCCAAATGGAAGATTTCAATGTAGAAACTTAAAGTAACATTTTTAATGATGCAGTAGTTCATTTATGGGCTGTCATGGATAATTTTCAGATGTCTTAACATATCCCACATTCTTAAAAGGAACATGTTAACCAATGTAACCTGCCTAAAACAAGGGCAACATACATCACTGGCTAGCTCCATTATTGCAGCTTTTGTAGGTTCCACTCTGTTTTTGTCATGGGGTATGTAACGATGGAACCGGGGCTCCTAGGCTAGTTCCAAGACTGGGGCACCTGCTCTGTCCCTTATCTTGAAGGTAGGCTTGATGGTAGCCAGGTTTAAGCCCCCAGTGTGACCCGGTCTCGTCTCCGAGCCCTGATACTATTCTGCCTCACTCTCGGAGCGGGCCTGAAACCAAGTAACCAAAACTGCACAAATAGGCACAGACGAGGGTAAACAAAAACTTGCACACACTGCACTTAAACATGAAGGGAGGACAGTATGTAAACAGGGGAGTAAAGCAAAAGGGGTAAGGCATTAACACACACCTGGAGGACTCACACACTACTCAAAACCGCCACTTGTAGATCACCATGTAACAGAAAAACCATAGGAACCAGGAAGCATAAGCTATATCCGGCAAAGAGCCTCAGAATCCAGAACCTTATAAAGGCTAGAGATGGTGATCAGCAGCCTGAGCTCCCAGCAACTGATCACAGGCCAGCAGAAATTACTGTACTGGAGAGCAGTGAAACCAGAACCAGGCCCCAGCATGATCCTATCTCCTGTCCAAGCCCTGATACTACTCTCCCTCACCCTGGGAGTGGGCCTGAAACCCAGTAACCAAAACCCCACAAATAGGCAGAGACAAGGGTAAACGAAAACTCGCACACACTGCACTTAAACATGAAGAGGGGGGCAGTATGTGAACAGGGGAGTAAAACAAAACGGGTAGAGAATTAATGCACACCTAGAGGACTCACACACCAAGCGAAACCGCCACTTGTAGATCAGCATGTAACAGAAAAACCATTGGAACCAGGAAGCAAAGCTATATCCGGCAAAGAGCCTCAGAATCCAGAACCTTATAAAGACTAAAGATGGTGATCAGCAGCCTGAGCTCCCAGTAACTGATCACAGGCTAGCAGAAATTAACTCCTACTGTACTGGAAAGCAGTGAAACCAGAACCAGGCCCCAGCATGACCCTATCTCCTGTCCAAGCCCTGATACTACTCTCCCTCACTCTCGGAGCAGGCCTGAAACCCAGTAACCAAAACAAACCCCACAAATAGGCACATACACGGGTAAACGAAAACTCGCACACACTGCACTTAAACATGAAGGAGGGAGAGCAGTATGTGAACAGGGGAGTAAAGCAAAACGGGTAGGGAATTAACGCACACCTGGAGAACTCACACACCAAGCGAAACCACCACTTGTAGATCACCATGTAACAGAAAAACCATTGGAACCAGGAAGCAAAGCTATATCCGGCACTCAGCCCCAGAATCCAGAACCTTCTAAAGGCTGGAGTTGGTGATCAGAAGCCTGAGCTACCAGCAACTAATCACAGGCCAGCAGAAATTAACTCCTGCTGTACTGGAGAGCAGTGAAGCCAGAACCAGCCAACACCCATGACAGGCTGTGCAACTAAAGAATCCCAGGCAGTTTGTCGGACTCTGCAGTCTGAATAGAGTCCGACACCACCATGGCACCCAGCGAGTACAATGCAGAACACTGTATGACCGTTTTAGAGGAAAAATGTTTTGAAATGATGGTCAAGGCCAGGTTTCTCCATATCTGTGCATAGGTACAGACACATCAGACAAGGAGCGAAGGGTGGGGAGAAACCATTAGAGACCTGCCTCTTGGCCTAGTCATCCTAGTTACATGGTACACAGTCTCTTTCAGATATTTTCTTTGAAAAGCTGCAGCAATTCAGAGTGAAACATAAATGCCCATAGTCTAGACAGCATGAATCTGGAGCAAGGTTCCCTTAAAAAAAAACCTGACAGCTGACACATGCTGCCCGATCTACGGGTAGGATGTATAACATGCTGGCTGTATGATCTTAGCCAGGTATGTTTGAACGTTGCGGTGTTTCAGAGAAAAAAAATACTTTAAAAGCCATGCTGGAGACTGGAGCCGTTTTTGTATTTTATTTTAATTTTATTTTAAAAATACTATTGATATTGATACTATTGTTGATTTATGTGGTCCTGAGGAAGGGGACTTGTTCCCAGAAACGTGTTGACCTGTTAAAATAAAATAAACAAACTAATCAACATTATTCTGCATTGGTGGTAGCGTGGCTATATTCCATTTTCCCTCCAGCTACTGATTGATATACACCGTGGAGCTGCAGCAAGCACCCCTTTCTTTATTATTGCACGCTGTTAAGAGAAGTTGAGCCTTCCACAACCTGACCAGGTGAGTAGGTTTCATTTATCCTACTCACCGTCTATCTAGTAAAACCCTATTTTGTCCTCTTTGTATCTTTTTAGTTCTATACTCAGATATTTTAAACAAACTGCATACACAAAAAT
Organism: Anomaloglossus baeobatrachus; assembly: GCF_048569485.1. NCBI lineage: Eukaryota > Metazoa > Chordata > Amphibia > Anura > Aromobatidae > Anomaloglossus > Anomaloglossus baeobatrachus. The sequence goes on from NC_134359.1 coordinate 29,149,838, forward strand.
GCAGATTTTTTGCAATTAGTTTCAGTAAACAATTGAAAGAAACTGTACACTCAACTTACCGCTCACTTCTCCAGCCCCGTCACTCCTCATCATCACCTATCTGGTCCTTGCCGCATCTTCTGATCATCACCGATTTCAAGGTTACTGTCATGCGATGTTTGGCCCTGCACACACCTGCTGGCACGGTAGCGTCAGACTTGGTTCACACTGCAGAGTCTGACCAGCAACCTTTTGAGGGCCCACCCTTCAACTATGCTCTCAACGCAGCTCCTCTCCTAGTCTGCATGCAATGTTCGACTTTGCACACACCCGCAGGCACAGTGTTGTCGGACTCTGATCACACCACAGAGCTTGACAAGCAACCTGAGGCTTCTGGAGTGTTCAGCCAGAGCCGGGCGTCGGCTGATTCAGGTTCACTGGTCTTTGAGCTCTGCAGAAGTTAATCCCTGCAGACTGATGAGCTCGACCTAAATGCTCAGGTTGCTGATTGCAGTGTGCAGCTGTCTCCTCCCTATATTAAGCACATCTTTCTTCCTGTGTGTGCCGATGATAGCATTTGCGATCCCGATCTTGGTGTTTCTCATGTTTATGGTTATTTGTGCTGTGCTTTTGAGTAGTGTGAGCAATCCCCTGTTGTCCGTTATTTCCCCCCCTTTTCTGTTGTTTCCCAGTACACATATTATCTCTCCTGTTTGTTGTGAGTGATGTGTGTATGAGTTTCCACTTTCCCTTGTCCTTGTTTTGTTGGGCTTTTTCTTTGTGTTTTCCAGACTGTGCCGAGATTGTGGGAGAGGGGGAGTATGATCAGGATCCGGACAAGAGTTAGGGTCACGCTGGGGGCTCGAACCTGGTTACCATCAAGCTTACCTTCCAGAAAAGGGACACAGTGTTAGGGCCAGCCTAGGGTCACCTTTTCTGTCTTAATTTACACTGTCAAAGTTACGGCACGCATCGTGACATTATGATCTACCATGCGCTTGTGCAGAAGGGAAATTTGTGCTTCAGCGGCAGTGATAATAATAAGTTTTATTTCTATAGCGCTTTACAATTCAGAGGGGACATGTACAGACAATATGAGACAATACAAAATAACAAATTTAAGATACCAGGAGGAGTGAGGGCCCTGCTCGTAAGCTACAGTCTATGAGGAAATAGGGGAGGCACAAAAGGTGAATGGGGGGGAGAAAAGCTTGTTATATATGGTCCAGCCATCGATTTAATAGGGGATTCAAAAGCAGCTGTATGAACCTGTCATCGGCCAGAATTTATACAGGTACATGGGACAAGAATTGGAAGTAAATTTTTGGGAAGGGCAGAAAGGGACTAGATTAGATCAGGGCAGTGAGGTGATAGGCTAGTCTAAAGAAATGCGTTTTTAGGGCCCGCCTAAAGGTGAAGATGTTGGGAATTAATCGTATTGCTCTTGGTACTGTGTCCAGAGCTTAGGCTCAGCTCGTGAGAAATCTTGAAGACGGGAGTGGGAGGTTCGAATTGTTGAGGATGTCAGTCTTGGGTCATTAGCAGAGCGGAGGGCACAGGTGGGGTGACAGACAGAGATGAGGGAGAAGATCAGATCAGAAGATGTGTCGAGAATTGGATAGGTGACAGTAGGGTCAGGGGGTGGTAGTGCTCGTTGAGTGTAAGGATTTTTCTTATGTTTTGCAATATTCCTTTTATACTTTGTTTTCTGGGGATACCCAAAAGCATAAAAACGGACAGTAAAGCCGTGGAAATCGAATTTCCTGAGAAAACCGGCACAAATAGGCAAAATCAAGTTTTCCATCTCTACTTATTAGGAAACTTGTTTCGGATCTTTGGGAACAGGATGAGATAGAAATCTAAACCAAAATGTGAAATGATCCTACAAAAATCAGTAAATACAAAATATCAGAAAATATTTAGTTCATTCTTTTTGTATGGGGAACAAAAAAAGCCGACGCACAATTCTGGTTATTTTTAGTAGAGCCACACGCAGCAAATATACGAACAATCTCAAGATATGTATTAACTAAATTACACATTGAAATAATTTAATAATAGAGAGAACGCGGCTTGATTAATTGTTGCAGAGTAAAATTTACAATAAACCTGTCTTGATGGGTTCCTCAGCGACGCTGTATTACTGTCTGTGCGGTTGTTTAACAAGAATTTAATTGAAAAGATAAGTGAATGCACATTTAAAAGTATTGTTAATTTGCTTTATAATCACCCCATCCTTCAAAGTATTGACAGCACCAAGCAAAATCCTTTTCTACTTTACCGTGTATTATTTTCCATATGTGCATCATAAATTACAGAGTTTTAATTGGAAGATTTATGGATTCGATCTGAAAGAAAATAGTTTTTGGCCTCAATGGATTGGTAACAAATGATAAAATGTATGTGTTATTTACGTGTTGGACATCACAATCTTATGTCCGGAGCTAAAGAAAGACACAAAATGTTAAGTTGAAGTTTCTCCTTAATTTGGGAGATGAGGGAAGATATCGCCTTTGGTCACCGGATGGATCTGATTCCAGAAGGTTTATTTGTTAGGCTACTTTCACACTTCCGTCTTTTTCCATCAGTCACAATCCGTTTTGTGACTGATGTGACGGATGCGTCGCAGATAGTGGTAAAAGTGATGCGACGGATCCTGTGAAAAACGGATCCGTTGAACTATTTTTTTTTTTTTACCTGGCAAACGTTTTTTGCCATTGAAAACCTATATGATCCTCGGGAGGAAAGAGAGATGTGACGCCCTTGGACTAGTCAGGGCGTCACAGGGTACTGCACGCTCTTTATGTCTCAGTGCAGGACTCAACCCCCCATGGTTCTGGGTTCCCAACCTATAGTACTGCATCCAAATCCCAACCACACCTCACACCACACCCTGTCAGACACATCAGTGGGCTGCTGAGCTGGAATAGGGCCGCCCACCTAGGGGTCAGGCAGACTGGTGGGAGGGAAGTAAGTCAGTGTAGTGGTAGCCCTCGAGTAGTGAGGAGCTGGGGAGTGTGTGGCTCCCTGGGAGCAAGAGGTTGGGTCGCAGACGGTGGTCTGGGACCGGAGGAGTCGGAGACCTGGTCGTAGGGTATTGAGGCTGGGTGTCTGGACCCGGTCTTGGAGGATGGGAAGCATCTGAGTCTAATAACCAGTCCGGGACTGAAAGAACGGCGGAGTACTGGACTGTAGGTCGGGGAGTAGCTTCAGGCAACCCGGCAATTAACCTGCGGAGGATAGTGACTTTATGGACTGTCCCCAAAAAGCTCAGAGATCAGGGGCACTAGCGCAACGAGGGGTATAGGCCTTTCCAACCCAAGCAGCCCACAGAAATCCCAACCGTGAGACCTTGAAAGCACAGTTCCACTACCAATAAGTAGGGAGCAGGGCCCGGACAGCTTTAAGCCACCAGAACACTTCAAATTTGTGTATGGAGGCAGGCTCCAGACCAGAAGGCAGTACTGTAGGGGACGGATACCCTGACGGGCTACCCCAAGAGGGCAGCGGCACCCATAGACTTGGTTTACCTTGTTATCAGAGTCTGCTTTGCGGCCGCATCATCACCAAGACTACCCGAGTGAGTACATGGTCTTCCCCTGCTTCCAACCCGCACCACGCTCCCCAACACCACCATCCAGAGTCCCAGGGCCTCCCCTACCCGTGGAGGGAAACATCATCTGGCTGCCCCCACTCTATCCCCCCTGGGTACTCCCATCGGCAGCGGCGATACTCCCCTTACCACGAACCACGGGTGGCGTCATGAACTATTATTCCCTGTAAATACCCCCTTTTACATTTGAGTGGCCGCGAGCCCCCGACTCCGGAGACCCTCGAGCCACAGCAGACCTCCAGATCCGAGCGGTTTGACCGCTGCAGTGGCGGCACAGAGAGATTGAAAGAAAGAGAATGTTTTTGTACCCAGAAAGGAATTTACACATCTCGGTTACTAAAAGACTGATCCATCACCAGAATACGTCATTTCATGGATTCCGATGCCCATAGACTATCATTATAACACACGACGGACGCCAACGGTTCTGTCGCTGTCCGTTTTTTTGACACACACAAAAAACCTTACATTCTGCATTGCTTCCGCCCGATGGTCAGTCATTCCACGACTGATCAGTCGCGCGACGGATGCAACGCAAGGCCATCAGTCACAATTTATCGTTAATACAAGTCTATGGGAAAAAAATGGAATCCTGCAAAAATTTCTTCTCAGTGACAGATTGTTACTGATGGGAAAAGACGGAAGTGTGAAAGCAGCCTTAGATCTACGCTCCCTAATGAATAGACGACAACAAATTCCTTCAGTGCTATTTATTAGATCCTACGCGTTTCAGAGTTTTCCCAACTCCTTCCTCAGCGACAAATCACATATATGGTGCACACTAACAGAAGATATACCATATTTTTTGGATTATAAGGCGCACTTTTCCTCACACAAATTTGGGAGAAAAATGAGGGGTGCGTCATATAAGCCAAATGTAGCCACAGGAGGCAGGGGCAATGATGCGGGCTGTGCACTGCGGGCTGTACACTATGGGCTGTGCTGGTGCTTGCTATGGGCGGTGAAAAGGGACCATCTTGAAAATGTTGGCAGTACGGGCTTCAAATAATGGTGCCCGAAGTCGGCGCATGCACGAGCTCTCTGCTCAAGATCTCATCTGCCCACGCACCGCCTCCGGCTGATTGATCTCCCAGCAGCGGACTTAACTAAAACGGTGCCCAGAGGTGGCGTGTGCGCAGATGAGATCTTGGCTTGTAATTGAGCCAATAGCTCAATCTTCACATGTGCCGACTCCGGGCAATATGTCTTTAAAGCCCGCACCACCAACAGTTTCTGGATGTTCCTACCTCACAGCTCTCGCAGTGAGCATCTGGGACACCTGCAGCATCGCCCTACTCCACCACCACCCCTGCCTCCTGTGACCCCCGCTTCACCAAATTTGCTGCTAGTCACTGCGCTCAAATTTTGCAAAAGCCGTCTGAAATTTTTCTGAAAGTCCGCAACATTTTTTTTTTTTTTAAAAAGAGCTAAAGGAGGCTTCACACGCTACGATATCGCTAGCAATTGCTAGCGATGTCGAGCGTGATAGTACGTGCCCCCGTCGTCCAGCCGATATGTGGTGATCGCTGCCGTAGCGAACATTATCGGTACGGCAGTATCACATGGAATTACCTGCCCTGCGATGTCGCTCTGGCCGGCGAACCGCCTCCTTTCTAAGGGGGTGGTTCGTGCGGCGTCACAGCGACGTTACACGGCAGCCGTCCAATTGGGGCGGAGATGAGCGGGACGTAAACATCCCGCCCACCTCCTTCCTTCCGCATAGCTGGTGGAGGCAGGTAAAGAGATGTTCCTCACTCCTGCGGTGTCACACACAGCGATGTGTGCTGCCGCATGAACGAGGAACAACATCGCTAATAAACATTTAAAGGGAACCTGTCATCAGAAATTTCGCCCAAAAGCTAAAAGATTCCCCCTCTGCAGCTCCTGGGCTGCATTCTAGAAAGGTCCCTGTTATTATTGTGCCCCATGTGAGACCAAAATAAAGCCTTTATAAAGTGGTACCTTTTTGTATGCAGCTTCTGTAAATGTGACACGGGGGCGGGCTCTCTGCCGTCCGTTATTCTGCCTCCTGGTCCTGTATGCCGCCCCCATCGCTCCTTTCCATATCTGATGCACCGCCCACTGCTCCAGCCATCCCCGCGCATGCCCAGTGCCAGTCTCACAGGACTGAGCAGTGTGACCGCTGGTGACGTGTGCGCAGGCAAGTGATTATGGGCGGGACTGTGACTGTTATCAGCAAGTACCCGCCCATAATCTCGTGAGCGCGCAAACCTCTCCAGCATTCACACTGTGCTCAGTGTAGATGCTAGACTGTATGGGCTGCTTCCAGGGATGACGTCCCTTTGTCATGTGATAGTATTTTGAACACGCCCCTATCACATGACAAAGGGACGTCATCCCTGGAAGCAGCCCATACAGTCTAGCATCTACTCTGAGCTCAGTGTGAATGCTGGAGAGGTTTGCGCGCTCACGAGATTATGAGCGGGTACTTGCTGATAACAGTCACAGTCCCGCCCATAATCACTTGCCTGCGCACACGTCACCAGCGGTCACACTGCTCAGTCCTGTGAGACTGGCACTGGGCATGCGCGGGGATGGCTGGAGCAGTGGGCGGTGCATCAGATATGGAAAGGAGCGATGGGGGCGGCATACAGGACCAGGGGGCAAAATAACGGACGGCAGAGAGCCCGCCCCCGTGTCAGATTTACAGAAGCTGCATACAAAAAGGTAGAACTTTATAAAGGCTTTATTTTGGTCTCACATGGGGCACAATAATAACAGGGACCTTCCTAGAATGCAGCCCAGGAGCTGCAGAGGGGGAAGCTTTTAGCTTTTGGGCGAAATTTCTGATGACAGGTTCCCTTTAATGATATTTGGTTTTAGGACGACCTCTCCACGGCAAACTATTTTGCCCGCTTTTGCGATCATTTACGATCGCTCAAAAGTGTCATACACTGCGATATCATTAATGACGCCAGATGTGCGTTACTAACGACGTGACCCCGACGATAAATCATTAACGATATCGCAGCATGTAAAGCCACCTTAATACCCACCTCATCGCTCTGTTGTCTAACTGCATCTGAAGCTCGCTGTCCAGTCCTCTTGGCCTCTTATTTTAACCTAAGCCATCATGCGCATCCACTTCTGCTTTCAACGATTTCAGCGCCAAATAAGCCTTTTAAGTCACGTCACACCATTTGATCATAATATCACAACATTAAGATGTGTCTCTTAACACCTAGTCGACATCTTGTGGGAAGCACGTCATGATTTCTCGCAGTAACATTGGAGACTTAAGGGTGCTTTACTCGCTGCAACATCGCTAGCGATTTCTAGCGATGTCGCGAGCGATAGCACCCGCCCCCGTCATTCTTGCGACATGTGGTGATCGCTTCCGTAGCGAACAACATCGCTACGGCAGCATCACACGCACATACCTGTTCAGCGACGTCGCTGTGACTGCCGAACAATCCCTCCTTTAAGGGGGAGGTGCGTTCACCGTCACAGCGGCATCACTAAGTGGCCGCCTTATAGCAGAGGAGGGGCGGAGATGAGCGGCCGGAACATCCCCTGCACCTCCTTCCTTCCTCATTTCCGGTGGACGCAGGTAAGGAGATGTTCGTCGCTCCTGCGGTGTCACACATAGCGATGTGTGGTGCCGCAGGAACGACGGACAACCAGCGGCATGCACCACCAACGACATTATGAAAAGGAGCGACGTGTCAATGATCAACGGTTTTTGACGTTTTTGCGATCGTTGATAGTCGCTCCTAGCTGTCACACGCTCCAATGTCACTAACGGCGCCGGATGTGCGTCACAAACACCGTGACCCCAACAATATATTGTTAGCAATGTCACAGCGTGTAAAGCACCCTTTAGTGGGTGATGGAGCCCCATCAAAAAGTCAAGCTGGCTGAAGAGAAGGCAAGTGGTGGCGGACTGGATGGCGGGCGGTTGGGGCACTGGGATAAGCAAGCGGATGGTTGAGTATTATTTTTTTATTTTTTTTTACATTCTACGTTTCATGTTCTCTGTGGACTTAAGAGACCCAAGAGCCTATTAAGGAACATACAATTTGCATTGCATAACTTTGATGCAAATCTAATTCTTCTTGCTCAACTAACGTGATTTGTCGAATTAGACTCTACACAAATTTTATCATCTCTACTTGATACTCTTGGTCGAAACTAGCTGTAAAAATGGCTGTATCCACCTCAATACTTGAGTTTTGTTATCATACAACTTGGGTCTTCTAGGGAAGGGGTGACTGTTACCGGGCTAGCATTGTCTGTAAGGAAGAAGGGGACATTGATCAATAGTCGTTACCAGCCAGACAACGAGGCACCGAATCAGTTGGTAAACGGGAAGATGCCTAGGTGACAAATATGTAAAAAGACCTAAGAGGACAAAGAACATAAAAATTAGTCAGTTTAAAGTCAAAATGGCTCAAGGTGCAGATAAATGGTAATACAAAGAGTGTGCACTGGAACGGAAGCGTGAAATACAATATCAGGCAAATGCTATCGCGGCTATCATACCGGTGCTGGACGATGGCCAGTTCAGTTCATTAAACTAATTATTCCATAAATTATTCTGCCCTATAGAAGGAAAGCGATCGTGAAATTAAATTGGCCACAGATATTTTTTGCTGTATTCTCTTGGCAGAAACCAATTCCTTATGCTCTCATTTGCACTTTGGTCCACACCCTTGATATAGAATGGGGCATTTACATCTAATATTTTTGTTTACAAAACGTAGTTTGGATTTAAAAGGGTAAAAAAAGGCAAAAAAAAAGTGTTCAGTCTTTTAATGGAGGTCTTCAGGGCAAAAATACATTCTGAACTAAACCCATCAGCATGTAGGGCAGCTTGCCCTGAGAATAATCATACCTGTATTGTCAAAGTACATGGTCTACTTTACAAAAAAACTTTTTTTTTACCAATATGTTAGATGTTTGGTTACGCGTGGGCACTCTCAGTAATTCTGCATGCTCAGCCAACTCCTGCACTCCCAATGATTTGTACTACTGGCTTCAATTGGAACAGGACTTCTGGACTGAAATCCATTCGCTGATGGGTTCAGTTTTGATGGATGTACAAAAAGAGCAGATAACATGTCTCCAAGACCAAGCCTTTTCTACGCATAAGTAGAGATGAGCAGACCCATCAAAGTTCAGGTTCGGTGGGTTCAACCCTGGACTTGGACTTGACCTGAACCCCATTGGAAGTCACCAACTGGCCAGTTTGGCTCTCCGCCTACATGCAGACAGCCAATCACTTCTGGTGGCGAGTGGGCAGGTATTTTCACTATATCTGATCATGCTGTTGTCACCCCAGTGTGAGCCAATTAAACACTGCTAGTGGCTCACATTGGGGTGACAACAGTGTGATCGGATGTAGTGAAAATACCTGCCCACCCGCCCACTTGTAGCGTTCCCGAGAACAGCGATGCTTGATCGAGTGGTCAGCATACACAAAGCACCTGAACTCCGAATTCGACCAATGATGTTTTTGGAAATTCTACGAACACCGAACTTTACTGTTTGAGTCCTACACATGAGTCAATATTGAGATAGGTCTGACTACAATTTGGCCACCTATCATTCAATGAATGGGGGAGCAGCTGACCAGTCAAAGTAAGAAGAAGGGTGGACAATGTAATTTTCTGGGGCCATCTATTTTGATATTTTGGTTTTTGGGGTAAGATGTCCCACGCTCTGATCTTCGTTAAGAAGAGATTTTGCCCTGACAAACTCCCTTTAATAATGAAGGCTTGGATATATCTTTTATTAAGTTTGTGGAGCCAATTTTTAGTTTTTCGTCTTTGACTTGGTTCTAGAAATTATGCACAAAATCGTCGTAGTCACCATCTTTCACCGGTCATACATTTCATAAGACTTCTGTAATATTTCCAGGTGATTTATGAAGACTAATAACAACTAATACATCCACTGTTCTACCAACACGGGAAATAATGGGACGTAGCCTACAACAAAGATAAAGCTGGAAGCCATAATAATATCGAAGGGTTTTAAGCAACAAAGTAACATGAGCATTTCCATTCTTCCTTCGGATTGCTATTGAGTAGCTTAGTTGTGTTTTGATACAACAGGCTGGAATATGTTGAGGAGTAATCAATGCTGGTAAATGGTATGGTCAACCACAGGTGGTTTACAGAACAATTATGGCTGCAGAGAAAAGCCGCATATATCATTAATAATGCTCTGTGGCTAAAAGAGTTCAGGATGGGCTTTCACTCACTATTGTGGAAACGGGATATTTCGTGTGGGATACATTTGACCTAATAATATGTCTATCTGCAATGAAAGCTCCACTGTAGGCTGAGCTAATATTCATGATAACTCAACCTACGAAGGAATATGTTCAATGATGCAGGGCGGACATATCATTGGTGCAACCTGTGCAGCCACTCCGGAGCCAGAAGTTCAGGGGGTCTTTTTCACATCCAAAACAGGTAGAATTGTACATTATGAGGAGCTATTGGACTGTAAAGGGTCCATATATTGTTCTTGCACAGGGGCCCTTTTCTGTCTGTGTCCGCCAGTGCAGTGATGTTATTAAAAGCTCTTAATATACTGTTATCACACAATCATGTGGTTTCTGGCAATAGAAGGACACAGCTTCTGTCTGCGCAAAATGCTCCCTGACTTTCTGTTGTTCCTGCTGTTAGTATTCAATGTACTAGGTAACTTTCTTGCTGGATTTTCATCTCTCCCCTTAGGTCCCAGCAGGAGCTCGCCTTCCACCCAGCTGCTGATTATCAGTAGTTGTCTTGTGCTTAAATACTCCTATCTTCCCTGGACTGGTGCTGGTGATATTGTTCAGTTCATTCAAGCTCTAGTTGCAAGCAGGTGGCTTGTACTCATCTGTGGTATCGTTGTTTTTTACTTTCCTGATCTTCTACCTGAGTCACCTGTGGATAGGTAGTTGATGCTTTTCCCCCTGTATGTCCTCCTTCTATCTTCTTTAGTATTTAGTGGAGTTGACAAAGACCTCATCCCACCTGTTCCCCATTTAAGGTCCAGCACTAGGGATACCTAGGGTCAGATATCCTGCTCGGTGCATAGATGTGGATCCTATCTAGGGTGGTGAGGAATCCCAGGGACCAGCAGTAGATTAGAAATGAACAAATCAACCAGGTTTGCACCAGGTTAGCTAATGAAAAAAGGAACTCAAATGTACTGGTATCTCAAAAACAAAGGTCCTTTGATCCTCCATTTCATCTGCTGCCTCAGCCCATGTGACTGGAGAGGTGGCAAGTCATGAACACATAAAGAGGTGGACTGGATGATTAGTTTTCCTGGAGACACTATTCATGTAATGTAATGTGTGTTATGCCTTGTATCAATGAAAATATGGTGCCCTGTGAACTGTAATATGTGGTCATGTACTGTATTATGGTTTTATATGTATTGCATAGCAGTATTTTATGTGGTTGCCAGACTGTAGGGTGTGAAATGGTTAAGTGTTGGGACTAGCCCACAGTGGATGGAGTCAGCTGATAGGGAGAGATACGGTTATCTGCTAGAATGTTAGTTGGGACATTGTGTGTAATAAAAACGGAATTATGGTCTGAATTTTGGCAAAGTTGCATGCAGTGAGTGATCTGTGACAGGAGAACAGGAAAGGAGACTATATCTGAGATATTGTGATCCTAAAGAACTGACAGAGACAGAGAGCATTGAACAACGTTGAGACGAGTCACCAACCTTCCCACGTTGTGGCCCCAAACAGAAGGCTCTGGAGGACAATACTTAAGCAGGAAGACCCCAAATAGCTCCCAGTTCAAAGGTAACAGGCCAAAATGGACTAGTTGGTGGCATAAGTTGACTATCCCAGGCAGGAGTCCCCTTACATCTGAGAGCTTGAAGTTCTAATCTGCCTATAGCGGAAACCGCCCCTTTGCCTTCTCCTCTATGAACAGAATGAGTTGGTGAAACGCAAGAGGAAAGACTGACTTTCGTGGACTGGACTGTGACTGTCGCGCCCCGGGGCAGCCGAGCTGCACGGATCAGGGTGGTCGGTGGCTCGAGTGATCCCAGACCCGGGTGTTATGATCCGGAACCATGGAAGATCACCACAAATCATTGGCAAAAAGGTGACAAGAGCATTGGCAACTAATCTGGCCGCCATCCCCTTACTAACCAACACAACTAGAAGTAGCCGAGGGGTGAACTAACATCCTGTGCACCGCGAACCCAGCCGGAGAACTAATTATCCTAAAGGTAGGAAAGATGAATAACTCTCTGCCTCAGAAAATAGACAAGAATAGCTATCCCCCCACATTCAAAGACTGCGGTGATATACGAAAAACACAATACACAGGTAGATGACAGGATTAGCAAAAGGTGAGGCCCCCGCTGACTAAAATAGGAAAGGACAGGAAAGGGACTGATGGTGGCCAGAGAAAAACCCTGCAAAATACCAACTTCCTGATAGTACAAAAAGGCCCTCAGATCGCTCGATCTGAACTCCGTCCTATACCAGGTGCCCTTGTCATACCAATGAACAGAAAACAAGAATTATAACAAATTCAACAAGCCCTAACTGACCCTGACAATTAGGAGGCGATAGTATTATGGAGGATAATTCCAAATATTGAACCAACAAATAATTTAAAGAATGTAATCCAGATACACTATGACCAATACAATTAAATTGGAAGCACAGTAGGGTATAATCACCCAAACAAAAGTCACCCGTCAACAACCTGATGGTTCCAACCGGAAACACCCGACGCGTTTCCCCTCATCTATTTGAGGTTCTTCAGGGGTGGATAGATTAGTAGTTCAAGGAACATTCAAACATGAAAAATGCTGGTGGTCCCATGTGACACTGCAAGTAGGCAAACCCCTACTTTCCCCCAGAAGTATCAAGTCCCAACAGAACACCGTGTTATGATCAACACCTAAATGACCCCAAAATAAAGGACCAAAATTACTAGCACCCACCAGGGTAACCAAATTTAATCAAGGTGTCTATGCAAATAAGGGGTGGACTCAAGGGGATAAACAACATTTGTTCAGAATAGCAAGCATTGGCTACTTATCTTAGACCGCAGTGTACAATGATAAAGGGACATTCTTCATAGGACTCCCTGGATGTGGAGTGAGTCCAAAGCCCCACTACAGCAAAATGTACGCTCCTCCGTTCACCATCCTCCAGTCCAGAGGTGGCTAGAGTGCCTGCATGCAGTTTAGGGGCCCCGGAGGGAGAGTCTTCGTTGAGCGGGGGCGCCAAACTGCGCAGGCCTTAGGGTGCCGACCTCCGCAGCAAGGTAGGGGGAAATCCAGGGCGATTTAAGGGCCAGGCCCCCTCTTTGTGTGTTTTTGGTTTATTGTATTTTATCTTCAATTTGAAAATGTTGGGATTTTTCCCTTTTAAGACTTATTAATAAAGTATTGTATTTTAGAAGTTTTTTGCCTTAGTTTCATACACTTGCACTTCTAAGCTATTTTTTCTGAGTTTTTACGCCATAGGACGGCCAACCCTCTGAACCTGTGTCTCTGTCATGCCTTCTAATGGTCCCGGGTGGTGTTGTGTGAGTGTTTTAGGTGTGTGCGGATTTAGTCAGAGCTAGGACTCCAGGAACCAGGTTGCAGATCTTAGTAGCATGATCGCAGGGGCGCTAAATGAGTTTAGACTGGGCTGAAGAGGAATAACCCAGGTTGAACCGGAAGTGTATAGAAGAGGATCTGTACTACCGATATGTGCTGGAAGTTATGTTCCCACTATCTCGTGCTAATGAAGGGCTATTAAATTTGAACTAAACTGGTTCCCTCCTTGCTCCAATGAGTGTATATCTGCTTCTGGTTAGTCAAAGCCAGTGACAACATGTGGCCTACATCGGCATACTGCCCACACTACACAAGTCTACACACCCAACCAGGAGTAAGTCTTCCATGTAGCATGCCGGGGCATCAGGAAGCAACACTTTACCCACGCCTACCGTCCTACACATGTTGTGTCCCACTCTGGGTTGATCTCTGTTGAGTCAGGGACCAGAAGGTCACAGCACCTTATTGTGCACTGTTATGCAGCTTGTGTCTAAATGTATTTGCTTTTCTTTGGTGCAGTAGGGGTTGAGGACTCTTTCCTATCTGGCTATCCTTTGGAGCCTTAATCTCAGGTGCAGCTCTTTGTGACCACTCCCCTTTACTATAAATAGTCATGTGTCTTAACATCTGATGTCAGTTATAGATTGTAACATCTTAGCTGTCTACTATGGAAGGAGCCAGACTCTGGAATAAGCCTACAGTTTCAGGACAATTGCAGCTGTGGTGTTTGCTGCATGGGAGTTGCTTGGAGTGTTTTCCTATTGTGTCTATTTCCCCCTCTCTGTCTTCCTTCCTCTGTGTTGGATTATTGCAGTGGTGAGACTAGTGTTCTCACCAGCCTTCTCACTAGTCAGAGTGAATTCAGGGCAAGTGAGGGCCTAGTTACATGATTGGCGATGGGGTGAAAGAACCCACATAGGAATGTTAGGGAGCTCAGGGAACAGCCTCAGGTCAGTGCAGGAGGTAACCCCGCTCCCCTCTCCCTAACGCCAGGGCCCACCTGTTCTATCATGTTCCTGGTATACCCTGTTTGTTGTGGTGCTCGCTGGGGGTTCCCTTATTCCCGGCGGAACCCCAGTAGTCACTACATGACAATAATATAACTCTATAGGAACCGCATTATTGTGAAAATAGACTAACTGTATATAAATATCAGGATCTTCTTCACAATAGACGGAAATGTAAAAATACCAGAATTGTCCCGTATCTCAAGGCGTTCTTTCCTCACTCATGTATCCTCCTCATCGGGAGGAAAATAATTTCAGAGGATGACTTTTTTTTTTTTTTTTTTTTTACCAAATTCATTAAATAAATAAATTATTTTGTATTGGGCTTCAGCATACTCTAACCAAACAATTTCATGCATCTTTAAAAAGAGTAAAGAAAGATCAAAGACGGGTATCTAAAAAAAGTGGAAGTGTTAAATCTCATTTTCTTTCAACAGTACGAGGAATAAAAAATATTGTATTTATTTTGGATCGTTTGTAGCCTAAAGCTTCTGTTGTAGAGTTCAATTTGCTTCTGATAGCTGAGGGAAGGCCTGGCGTGCAGGTCATATATGTATGCATGCTGTATACCATATCGGTTCTTCATACATCTGCTAAAATTACATTTTGTAAAGGGAATTTTCTTTATAATTTTCGTTCCTCCTGATTGTCACACCGGGGCGGAAGGTGGGGGCTGCGGCTTTGTGTCGCTAGAATTCGCTTGAAATTCCAGATCTGACCTATTTTTTGCGGGTGAATTCATGTGGACTGAACTATCTGTGCTTCGTTGGGCAGATTTAGCCAACAATACTTTGTATCTAAAAAACCAAATGTATTTCCATGTAATTCTATTGATTTGTCAATATGCAGACACGGTCAGTAATGGGCATTTCCTCTTGGTTTCCTGAATTACTGTTGGCAGCCAAGTGACCGTAGTAATCACAGTGGATGAGCAAAAATGATCACAGTGTAATGTCTGAATAATTCTACAAAACCACAACTAAAAAGCCCTATATGTAGACCAATAATAGAACCATGCTTCAAAAAATTCAGAATACGGTGACTATACAATGGCAAAGACCATACGTGTGGACAGAACAGTCCGGAAACTAATCATGTTTAGTAACTCACAGGCAAAGTTTTCTCTCGTTGATCGTTCCATCTGGCCCAGACGTCTATGATAACGTCTCTTGATGACTGCAAAGTTTTCAGCTAAAAAAATCTTTGACCCCTCTCTCTTATAGACCATCCTCTCCTCTAAAGCAACATGAACCCCTACCCTTTAACATTGCTATGTTGTATCTGTGGAGATCTATACAAACTAATGCAGATGTATAGTTAAAAAAGAAAGTGACGACCCCCATAGCAAAATTTTACTCCCTTAAATTAAGCAGACTCCAAACCTGACCCCTAGATTACTTTAAACCACAGACCACATGCCCTAATTTTATTAGACCCCAGACCAGACCTTTAATTTAGACCTGACTGCTTAAAGAGGACCAACCACCAGGATTTTGCTGTATGAAGTAAAGGCAGTGTCACACTGGCACTAGGATGCTGAATCCAAGCATGCCTGTTATAGCAAGATTGGATGCTCCATTGCTGAGATATCTGTAATCAAAGTTGCAGAAATGCACTGTACTTTGATTCATATATGCAATGGGGGCGGGCCTTTGTGGGTGGGGTCCTAGTCTGTTCACCTATCCCTATCTGCTGTTCTGGGATGGAGGGGCAGAGGAGAAAGGCCAGGACAGAAGACAGAGGCGGGACTTTGTGGGTCGGGTTCAGCTCTGTTCACTCGCCCCTGTCTACTGTCCTGGCCTGGCCTTTCTCCTCTGCCCCTCCCTCCCAGGACAGCAGACAGGGGGGGGTGAACAGAGCTGATCCCGACCCACAAAGGCCTGCCTGTGTCTGCTATCTTGGCTTTTCTCCTCCACCCCTCCTTCCCAGGACAGCAGACAGGGGCAGGTGAATAGAGCAGAACCCGACCCACAAAGGCCCGCCTTTCTCTTCTGTCCTGGCCTTTCTCTTCCACCTCTCCTTCCTAGGACAGCAGATGGCGGCAGGTGAACACAGTAGGACCCTACCCACAAAGGCCCACCCCTGTTGCATATATGAATCAAAGTGCAGTGCATTTCTATAACTTTGATTTACAGATATTTCAGCAACCAAGCATCCGATCTTTCTACAACAGGCATGCTTGGATTCAGCATCCTAGTGCCAGTGTGGCACTGCCTTTACTTTATATAGCAAAATCCTGGTGGTCGGTTCTCAATTATTCAAACCCCAGCAAACCATAAATAGATGAAACCCCAGATCAGACCCCTAAATTAATAAGCCCCCAAACCAAAACCCGTAAATAAATCAGACCCCAGACCATTCTTGAGAAACAAAATGATGGCGCCTGAAAACACGGATACACATGGAAGGCATAATTAGAATGTGCTGAACCCATAACAATCTCATATACCACAGACCCTAAATTACCTTAAAACCAGATCAGAATCCCTAAATTGATCACACTTTAGATTTTTTAAATAATCAGACCTCTCAATAATTAAAAATTAGACTACACCTCCTTAATTCATGAGAACCCAGACACCCAGACAAGACCTACTAGATTAATCAAATCAGACCCCTAAATTAATTACAATTAATTTTGGTCAAGTCTAAAGTCTTATCTCAGATCCCATTAATTTTTTAAACCCTGAATTGGGCAACACAAATAATCAAACCTTAAATTTGATCCCATAAATTAACCAGATCCCCAAAGTGGCCCCCCTAAATTAATCAGACATAATGGGTGGCTTCCATAAATTAATTAAAGCCCATTCAATATCACAGGTCAAGCTCCCTAAATTAAAAAAAAAAAATAATAATAATAATAATAAAATAAATTAATAAGACCCCAGAACATAACCCATAAATGAATTGGACCCCAGATTATTATGGAGAAGCAAAATGATGGCGCCTGAAAACACGGATACAAACAGGAGGCATAAATCGAATGTGCTGAGCCCATAACAATCTCATAGGCCCCGAAATGTATCAGCCCCTAGACCCTAAATTACCTTAAAACCAATATCAGAATCCCTAAATTGATCACACTTTACACTTTCTTAATTAATCAGACCTCTCAATAATTAAAAATTAAACTACACCACTTTAATTGTTGAGACCTCCTGGACTAATCAGATCAGACCCCTGAATTAATCATGACCTTGGACTTGACCAAAATGAATTGTATCAGAGATTCCATGAATATTTAGACCCTAAACTTGGCAACAAAATGAATCAAAATTTAGATTTGATCCCGTAAATTAACCAGATCCCCAAAAGCAGACCCCCTAAATTAATCAGACCTTATTACTGACCCCATAAATTAATTAAAGCCCCAACCATATCACAGGATAAACTTCCTAAATTAAGCCAGGCCTTAGACAAGACTTCTAAATTAATCTTAGGTTAGCCCAAAAATTATTCAGATCCTCGAGGGCAGGACCAAAAAACTAATCAGACCTCAAACCAGATCCTATGAATGGTCATATCCTATACCAGACCCCATAGGATTATCAAACCCCTTGTATACTTGGGGTCAGACCCCCTAAATTAATTAAACCCCTTTATATATCAGACCCCATAGCAGACCCTCTAAATCAGATCCCGGATCAAACTTCCAAAGCAAGACTCATCTTTACATTCTACATTCTTCTCTTCCCGATGTTCTCAGTCCAAAAATAAGTTTTTGTTAACACTTTCCCGCCCGCTGAGTGACCGCTTTACCTGTATTTCACTATTTCGATAAGCAAAATACAGACTTGGCAGAGACTTGTCATGAATCATCATCTTATCGCCGCCCTCCATCCTATTTATTATACAGAATATAAAAGTAAACTTTTGATTACTCATTGTGTCAAGTAGCAAATATCCTTGCAGTGTGACTGTAGACATTAAATGTGTCAGGAGGCGAGCTGTAAAATAAATGTCTGGGGCACCTTCATAAACAAAAATCTTATTTCCATAATTCATACAGCTGGCTGCCATTTATTGGCACGTCAGGTGCAGCGGGGACATGGCAGAAACATTAACATGTACAGCATCATTTGTCAACAAAGAAACAATGTAAGCAAATCGTTCAGAACCGATACAGATTTACAGCTCTTTCTGCCAGCTGCTAATTACCATGTGCTCGGACTATTTGGTATGGCGGCTTTTATTGGAAAATGACAAAAGGGGAACAGTATCCTGAATAAGAATAGAAGAATATAGAACGAGCATTTATTAATAATATACTCGTACATGCAGGTCGGGATAACGAGAACTCCTGCACTTATTCTGACCGCCAGGGGCAATTATATAATGTGATGGAAAGCAAAATAAAAACTTTTGTTTTATGGCTGTATTAAGATAGATTGAGAGAGATGGCTGGATGGAAAGAGAAAGACCTGGATGGATAGAGAGAAAGGGATGGATAGAGAGAAAGACATGGATGGATAGAGAGAAAGGGATAAATAGAGAGAAAGACCTGGATGGATAGAGAGAAGGGATGGATAGAGAGAAAGACCTGGATGGATAGAGAGAAAGACATGGATGGATAGAGAGAAAGACATGGATGGATAGAGAGAAAGAGAGATGGATGCATGGATAGAGATGAATGGAGAGACAGATGGATGGAGAGAAAGAGGGATGGATGGTGAGAGATGGATGGATAGAGAGAGAAATGGGTGGATAAAGAGAAAGGGATGGAGGCATGGAAAGAGATGAATAGAGAGAAAGAGGGATGGATGGTCAGAGATGGATGGAGAGAAAGAGGGATGGAGAGAGAAAGAGAGATGAATGGATGGTGATGGGTGGATAGATAGTGAGAGATGGATGGATGGATGGATGGTGAGAGATGGATGGATAGAGAGAAAGGGATGGATGAATGGATAGAGATGGATGGTCAGAGATGGATGGAGAGAAAGAGGGATGGAGAGAGAAAGAGAGATGGATGGATGGTGAGAGATGGATGGATGGTGAGAGATGGATGGATGGTGAGAGATGGATGGATGGTGAGAGATGGATGGATGGTGAGAGATGGATGGATAGATAGTGAGAGATGGATGGATGGATGGATGGTGAGAGATGGATGGATAGAGAGAAAGGGATGGATGAATGGATAGAGATGAATGGAGAGAAAGAGGGATGGATGGTCAGAGATGGATGGAGAGAAAGAGGGATGGAGAGAGAAAGAGAGATGGATGGATGGTGAGAGATGGATGGATGGTGAGAGATGGATGGATGGTGAGAGATGGATGGATGGTGAGAGATGGATGGATAGATAGTGAGAGATGGATGGATGGATGGTGAGAGATGGATGGATAGAGAGAAAGAGATGGATGCATAGATAGATAAAGATGAATGGAGAGAGGGATGGATGGTGAGGGATGGAGAGAGAGAGAGGGATGTATGGAGAAATGGATGGAGAGAGAGAAAGGGATGGATGGAGAGAGGGATGGCTGGTGGGAGAGAGGGATAAATGGTGGGAGAGAGGAATGGCTGGTGGGAGAGAGGGATGGCTGGTGAGAGAGAGGGATGGCTGGTGAGAGAGAGGGATGGCTGGTGAGAGAGAGGGATGGCTGGTGAGAGAGAGGGATGGCTGGTGAGAGAGAGGGATGGCTGGTGAGAGAGAGGGATGGCTGGTGAGAGAGAGGGATGGCTGGTGAGAGAGAGGGATGGCTGGTGAGAGAGAGGGATGGCTGGTGGGAGAGAGGGATGGCTGGTGGGAGAGAGGGATGGCTGGTGAGAGAGAGGGATGGCTGGTGAGAGAGAGGGATGGCTGGTGAGAGAGAGGGATGGCTGGTGAGAGAGAGGGATGGCTGGTGAGAGAGAGGGATGGCTGGTGGGAGAGAGGGATGGCTGGTGGGAGAGAGGGATGGCTGGTGAGAGAGAGGGATGGCTGGTGAGAGAGAGGGATGGCTGGTGAGAGAGAGGGATGGCTGGTGAGAGAGAGGGATGGCTGGTGAGAGAGAGGGATGGCTGGTGAGAGAGAGGGATGGCTGGTGAGAGAGAGGGATGGCTGGTGAGAGAGAGGGATGGCTGGTGAGAGAGAGGGATGGCTGGTGAGAGAGAGGGATGGCTGGTGAGAGAGAGGGATGGCTGGTGAGAGAGAGGGATGGCTGGTGAGAGAGAGGGATGGCTGGTGAGAGAGAGGGATGGCTGGTGAGAGAGAGGGATGGCTGGTGAGAGAGAGGGATGGCTGGTGAGAGAGAGGGATGGCTGGTGGGAGAGAGGGATGGCTGGTGAGAGAGAGGGATGGCTGGTGGGAGAGAGGGATGGCTGGTGAGAGAGAGGGATGGCTGGTGGGAGAGAGGGATGGCTGGTGAGAGAGAGGGATGGCTGGTGAGAGAGAGGGATGGCTGGTGAGAGAGAGGGATGGCTGGTGAGAGAGAGGGATGGCTGGTGAGAGAGAGGGATGGCTGGTGGGAGAGAGGGATGGCTGGTGGGAGAGAGGGATGGCTGGTGGGAGAGAGGGATGGCTGGTGGGAGAGAGGGATGGCTGGTGGGAGAGAGGGATGGCTGGTGGGAGAGAGGGATGGCTGGTGGGAGAGAGGGATGGCTGGTGGGAGAGAGGGATGGCTGGTGGGAGAGAGAGATGGCTGGTGAGAGAGAGGGATGGCTGGTGAGAGAGAGGGATGGCTGGTGAGAGAGAGGGATGGCTGGTGGGAGAGAGGGATGGCTGGTGGGAGAGAGGGATGGCTGGTGGGAGAGAGGGATGGCTGGTGGGAGAGAGGGATGGCTGGTGGGAGAGAGGGATGGCTGATGGGAGAGAGGGATGGCTGATGGGAGAGAGGGATGGCTGGTGAGAGAGAGGGATGGCTGGTGAGAGAGAGGGATGGCTGGTGGGAGAGAGGGATGGCTGGTGGGAGAGAGGGATGGCTGGTGAGAGAGAGGGATGGCTGGCGAGAGAGAGGGATGGCTGGTGAGAGAGAGGGATGGATGGCGAGAGAGAGGGATGGATGGCGAGAGAGAGGGATGGATGGCGGGAGAGAGGGATGGATGGCGGGAGAGAGGGATGGATAGCGGGAGAGAGGGATGAATGGCGGGAGAGAGGGATGGATGGCGAGAGAGAGGGATGGATGGCGAGAGAGATGGATGGAGAGAAATGGATGGAGAGAAATGGATGGATGGAGAGAGAGAGATGGATGAAGGATAGAAAAGGGGAAATGGATGGATATAGACGGATGGATGGAAAGAAAGAGACGGATGGATAGATGGAAAGAGAGAGAGAGATGGATGGATTGAAAGATAAATGGATGAATAGATTGACCAATCATGAAAATAGCAAAAAGTCTAAAGCCTGCTTTACAAGCTGCAATATCACGTGCGATCGCACCCGCCCCCATCGTTTGTGCGGCACGGGCAATTTGTTGTCCATGGCGCACAAAGTTGTAAACCCCCGTCACACGTGCTTACCTTCCAAACGACCTCGCTGTGGGCGG